>NC_048568.1:26845000-27145000 GCF_013265735.2 Oncorhynchus mykiss
TACCTACCTCCCTCCCTATCTACCTCCCTACCTACCTCCCTCCCTATCTCCTCCCTACCTACCTACCTCCCTCCCTCCCTCCCTATCTACCTCACTACCTCCCTCCCTCCCTCCCTATCTACCTACCTACCTCCCTCCCTCCCTCCCTATCTACCTCCCTACCTACCTACCTCCCTACCTACCTCCCTCCCTATCTACCTCCCTATCTCCTCCCTACCTACCTACCTCCCTCCCTCCCTCCCTATCTACCTCACTACCTCCCTCCCTCCCTATCTACCTCCCTACCTACCTTCCTTCCTCCCTCCCTCCCTCCCTCCCTCCCTCCCTCCCTCCCTCCCTCCCTCCCTCCCTCCCTCCCTCCCTATCTACCTCCCTACCTACCTACCTCCCTCCCTCCCTCCCTATCTACCTCTCTACCTACCTACCTCCCACCCTATCTACATCCCTACCTACCTCCCTCCCTTCCTATCTCCTCCCTACCTACCTACCTCCCTCCCTCTCTATCTACCTCACTACCTACCTCCCTCCCTCCCTATCTACCTCCCTACCTACCTACCTCCCTCTCTACCTCTCTACATCCCTACCTCCCTCCCTACCTCTCTACCTCTCTACCTACCTCCCTCCCTCCCTCTCTACCTCCCTCCCTCCCTATCTCCCTCCCTACCTCCCTTTCCACCTCCCTCCCTCCCTCTCTACCTCCCCTCCCTCTCTACCTCCCTCCCTCTCTACCTCCCACCCTCCCTACCTCCCTCCCTCCATCTCTCTCTACTTCCCTACCTACCTCTCTCCCTCCCTCTCTACCTCCATCCCTCCCTACCTCCTAACCTACCTACTTCCCTCCCTCCCTCTCTACCTCCCTCCCTCCCTCTCTACAACTCTACCTCCCTACCTCCCTCCCTCTCTACTTCCCTCCCTCTCTACCTCCCTACCTCCCTCCCTCTCTACTTCCCTCCCTCCCTCCCTCTCTACCTCCCTACCTCCCTCCCTCTCTACTTCCCTCCCTCTCTACCTCCCTACTTCCCTCCCTCTCTACTTCCCTCCCTCCCTCCCTCTCTACCTCCCTACCTCCCTCCCTCTCTACATCTCCCCCTCCCTCCCTCCCTCCCTCCCTCCCTCCCTCCCTCCCTCCCTCCCTCCCTCCCTCCCTCCCTCCCTCCCTCCCTCCCTCCCTACCTCCCTCCCTCTCTACCTCCCTCCCTCCCTACCTCCCTCCCTCTCTACCTCCCTCCCTCCCTAACTCCCTCCCTACCTCCTGTCTTCCTATCACTCTCTCCCCTCCCTCTCCGTTCCATTCACTCTCCTCTCCTCTCCTCTCCTCTCCTCTCCTCTCCTCTCCTCTCCTCTCCTCTCCTCTCCTCTCCTCTCCTCTCCTCTCATCTCCTCTCCTCTCCCCCTCCCTCCATCCCTCCCTCCCTCCCTCCCTCCTGTGGCTATGTGATTGAGTCAGTAGGAGGTGAAATAATAGCTTCTCTCTCTAAGGCCCAGTATTAGAAGCTATTGTTCTGTGACCACATGACCCACTTCAGTACTACATACAGAGTGTGTGTGAGTCTTAGCTAAGCTTATTAATCACTGCCACATGATGGCAGATAAGGTGACGTGTTCTTGTTGTCGCTCCATTCCTCTAAGTCAGCATATGTCTGCATGTCCGCTCTCCTCCACTTTCTTTCCATGTCATTACACCTCTGCAGCCCGAACAAATGTGTGTGTGTGTGTGTGACTTTGTCAGTGCTGACAGGTGCTCTCTAAATATAGATATTAATCCACACAGACACTATCACACACGCACAAAAACACAGACACACATACACACAGTTTCATCTATCCTTTTTTTCTTTATATCTTATATCTTTCTTGTCTGTCTGTGTTTTCCCCTTTCACTTGTGGCTCTAGCTTTATTTAACTCCTTCACTATCCTATCTCTTTTTCCTTGTCTCCCTCCGTCTCCCGCTCTACCTCTCACTCTCCCTCTCTCCTGCTCTCCCTTTCTCTCCCCTTCTCCCTCTCCCTTTCTAATTTTCTCTCTCCTTCTCCTTCTCCCTCCCTCTTCCTTCCTTCCTTCCTTCCTTCCTTCCTTCCTTCCTTCCTTCCTTCCTTCCTTCCTTCCTTCCTTCCTTCCTTCCTTCCTTCCTTCCTTCCTTCCTTCTCTGTCTCTCCCTCTCTCTCTCTCTGTCGCTCTCTCTCCCTTTCTAATTCTCTCTCTCTCCCCCTCTTTCTTTCTTTCTTTCTTCCTTTCTTTCTTTCTTTCTTCCTTCCTTCCTTCCTTCCTTCCTTCCTTTCTTTCTTTCTTTCTTTCTTTCTTTCTTTCTTTCTTCCTTCCTTCCTTCCTTCCCTCTCTCTCTCCCTCTCTCTCTCTCTCTCCCTCTCTCTCTCCCTCTCTCTCTCCCTCTCTCTGTCTCTCTCTCTCCCTCTCTCTCTCTTTGGCAGAAAACCAAATCAATTAAAGGTTGTGAATGTTTGAGAGCCTTGTGACATCTTGCCTTTCTTCAGTCAACCAAATGCAGTCTACAACAGACAGAAATAAAACAGAAAACAACAAAAACACCATCCCAACATTCTGTCATTAATTTGAGTTCCTCGGGTTGAATTCTGAATGTATGCATAGGCTCTATTGTATAGGCTCTATTGTATAGGCTCTATTGTATAGGCTCTATTGCATAGGCTCTATTGTATAGGCTCTATTGAATAGGCTCTATTGTATAGGCTCTATTGTATAGGCTCTATTGTATAGGCTCTATTGTATAGGCTCTATTCCAACTCAGACTTTCCCGGAAGTCACTGTTATATGTTGAGAGATATGCATGACAATTCAAGTAACACGTGTATGATTCAAACCAATGATATGCAAAAAAAGAAAAGATTTGGCATGGGCCCTCAGATCCTACAGCTGCACCATGGAGAGCATCTTGACTGGCTGCATCTCCGCTTGGTATGGCAACTGCTTGGCATCCGACCGCAATGCGCTACAGAGGGTAGTGTGTACGGCCCAGTACATCACTGGGACCGAGCTTCCTGCCATCCAGGATTTCTATACTTCTGTGTCAGAGGAAGACCCGAGAAATGCTAAATAGTCAACCAAATAGCTACCCGGACTATCTGCATAGTGCCCATTTTGCCCTAACTCTTTTGACTCATCACATAAGCTGCTGCTACTGTTAATTATCTATCATGTTGCCTAGTCACTTTACCTCTACCGATATATAGCAACCTCAATTACCTCGTACCACTGCACATCGACTCGGTACTGGAACCCCATTTATGTAGCCAAGTTAACGCCCTCTCCTACGCCCCTTCATCTCCCTCTCTGCTATTCCCTCTGTTACTGTATGTTTCTCTTACTATTATTTCCTCTGTATTCCCTCTCCCTCCCCTTCTTCTGCCATTTCCCTCCTTTCCTGCTCTCTCTACTCTCTCTTTCCTGCTCTCTCTACTCTCTCTTTCCTGCTCTCTCTACTCTCTCTTTCCTGCTCTCTCTACTTCCTCTTTCCTGATATCTCTACTCTCTCTTTCCTGCTCTCTCTACTCTCTCTTTCCTGATATCTCTACTCTCTCTTTCCTGCTCTCTCTACTTCCTCTTTCCTGATATCTCTACTCTCTCTTTCCTGCTCTCTCTACTCTCTCTTTCCTGCTCTCTCTACTCTCTCTTTCCTGCTCTCTCTACTCTCTCTTTCCTGCTCTCTCTACTCTCTCTTTCCTGCTGTCTCTTCTCTCTCTTTCTACTCTCTCTCTGTGAAAAAGTATTTTCGGAGTGGGATCCCATAACAAAAGTAATGTGGTGGCACTGGCTGGCAGAAGGCCAAGTTCTCTGTTCTCTGCCCTCTCTCTCTACCACTCTTCTCAGTGGAGAACAATCACTCACTCTGCCTCCCTCATGTTCTCTCTACTCTTTCTCTCCCCTTCTATGTGTTAGATCTAAAATGCTCTACAAACACTCACTCACTCGCACGCACGCACACACACACACACACACACACACACACACACACACACACACACACACACACACACACACACACACACACACACAAACACACACACACACACACACACAGAGACGCACGCACACACACACACACACACACACACACACACACACACACACACACAGAGACACACACACAGAGACACACACACAGAGACACACACACACACACACACACACACACACACACACACACACACACACACACACACACACACACACACACACACACACACACACACACAGAGACACACACAGAGACACACACAGAGAGAGACAGAGGTGACTCTGAAAAGCTTTGATACTCAGTGTGTCTCAAAGAGGTGAGTGAAGGCCTCATAAACCGGAGAGAAAAAAGAAAGAGTGAAAAAAGAGAAAAAGAAAGAGCTGACAAGCTCTTTTTAGTTGAGAGAGAAGGCTTTACACAGACATGGCCAAAGAGCTCTGTTTTCATGTCATCCAACAAATGTAAATGCCAGGAGTTTGTTAAAGGCTTGGCACTTGGATTGGAACTGGTGCTGTGGTCAGATGACATGAAAATAGAGGTCTTTGGCCACACACACCAGTGGTGGGTTTGGCATCAACATGAGAATGAGTAAACATAAAAAGAACCCTAAACCTACTGTAAAATATGGTGGTGGATCTTTGATGTTATGGGGCTATTTTTCTCCCACTGGTCCTGGGGCCCTTGTGAAGGTCAACTTTCATGAACTTTACACATTACCGAGACATTTTAGCCCAAAACCTGTTTGCTTCTGCTAGGAGGCTGAAATAAGGCTGTAAGTGGATCTTCCAGCAAGACAATAAGTCCAAGCACACATCAAAATCCACAAAGAAATGGTTAATTGGCCACAAAATCAACATTTGGCAATGGCTATCTCAGTCTCCGGACTTGAAACCCATTTAAAACCTGTGGTTTGAATTGAAGAGGCCAGTCCACAAGAGCAGACAACGGATATTGAGGATCTGGAAGGATTATGTATGGAGGAATGGTCTGTATGGAGGAATGGTCTGTATGGAGGAATGGTCTAAGTTCCATCCATACAACATACCTCAGTACTCTAATAATTTATTTTATACTGTTCTTTTTGTTCATCTTTATCAAGAGTGGCATCTATAGGCATTTGTCCTCAGTGAGACTGACTATATTCCCATTACCATCAGGCCAGTCATCCAGGCCCAGCTCAGCCACTAGCCAGGACAGTCATCCAGGCCCAGCTCAGCCACTAGCCAGGACAGTCATCCAGGCCCAGCTCAGCCACTAGCCAGGCCAGTCATCCAGGCCCAGCTCAGCCACTAGCCAGGCCAGTCATCCAGGCCCAGCTCAGCCACTAGCCAGGCCAGTCCTCCAGGCCCAGCTCAGCCACTAGCCAGGCAAGTCATCCAGGCCCAGCTCAGCCACTAGCCAGGCCAGTCATCCAGGCCCAGCTCAGCCACTAGACAGGCCAGTCATCCAGGCCCAGCTCAGCCACTAGCCAGGCCAGTCATCCAGGCCCAGCTCAGCCACTAGCTAGGCCAGTACACAGCACGTGTAGCCAGTAACCACCATTCTCACACACACCGCAGCAGCTGAAATAGCCACAGGAAAAGGGAAGTGGTCACATATTTATTCACAGACAGGCAGTGGCAGTCAATCGGTCGGTGGCTGTGAGAGAAAGAGCTGAGCCTCACTGGGTCCCTCTATGTTTCACGAGATGTCAAAGGACTTACAGGACATCAAAGACCACCTCCAGGACTGGCCTGTGTGAGGTATGTGTGTGTGTGTGTGTGTGTGTGTGTGTGTGTGTGTGTGTGTGTGTGTGTGTGTGTGTGTGTGTGTGTGTGTGTGTGTGTGTGTGTGTGTGTGTGTGTGTGTGTGTGTGTGTGTGTGCGTGCGTGTGTGCGTGCGTGCGTAAAAAAAATCATGAAGAAGTTCAAAAGCTGAAACGCATTGGTTCTACTTTTAGCAATAAATATGCTATTTATTTAATTCCATTGTCCTCCAAGAGTTGCTAAATTTCCTCTCTGCCTCAGTTTGCTCTTCAATTCATGCACCTTGGCTGGAAAGCGAGGTATCGGCAGTGAAACCTTCCCTTTGTGTGAGTCATCACACTGTGTTTGCATTGTCTGCAGTTGGTGACATCAACCAACACGTTACATCATCCACAGAGCTTCAACATGGACTTTGTTAATGGACCAAAAGAGTTGAAAATCGTCATAGACAACCCCATGGTAAGCTTTTAGTTGTCCAGACCGGAGAATCTCTTTTGTTCTATTCTGCTTTGTTGTCCTCCAGTCAGACACAGATATATCCCCAGAGTAGAAGGCTGCTGTCTAGCCCTGTGTTGTATTGTACAGCAAACTGGGTCACTCTTTGGCTGACAAACATACTGAGTGGCTAAAGTCAGGGTAAGATCACCAGGCACTAAGTGTGTGTCTGTCTGCCTACTGAATAATACAACACCAGCCACACAGGGCGAGGGGTCTCTCTCTCTGTGTGTGTGTGTGTGTGCGTGCGTGCGTGCGCGTGCATGTGCGTGCGTGTGTGTGTGTGTGTGCGTGCGTGCGCGTGTGTGTGTGTGGGAGGGGGGTGTTAGTGTGAAGGACTCAGACAGGCAGGAATGTACTGTGCTACATTAGGAAGGGAAGGCATTTCATATGAAGTGATGTACTAGCCTAAATGAGGGTCTTTTCATTTGAAATAGTGAGGGGAGTGTACATTTGCAGACAGGCAGAGTGGGGCACATGACTGCGGGGGCTTTTAATGTGAAGTATGCAGACAGAAAGGTGGCTGCAGAGAGAGTAGTAAAGTGAAGGGTACTAGACTCTGCTTTTTCCTGTCTGGGTGTCTGGGTTAGACAACCATGGGCACTGCCTAGGGCCCGGGGCTGAGGGGGGAAAGTGTGTGTGTGTGAGAGCGTGTGTGTGTTTGTAGGTGCATGCTTGTATGTGTGTGTGTTCCTGGCGTAGAAGGGGTAGAGGTAGGAAGGAGAATATGATTTGGTGTGAATAATTCAGCTCAGCATTGGTATTTGGTATTTGATTAGGATCCTCATTAGCTGTTGCGAAAGCAGCAGCTACTCTTCCTGGGGTCCAACACAAAACATAAAACATGACATAATAAAGAACATTAGTCGACAAGAACAGCTCAAGGACAGAACTACCTCAATTTAAAAGGCCTACATATCAATACATACACATTCTAAATAGGTCAAACAGGGGAGAGGCGTTGTGAGGTGTTGCTTCATCTGTTTTTTAAACCAGGTTTGCTGTTTATTTGACCAAAATGAGATGGAACAGAGTTTCATGCAATAATGGCTCTATATAATACTGTACGCTTTCAGCCAATCCTCCTCAGGCCCTTTACAAGGGGAGGGGCTGTACATAAGGGGGACAGGAAGTCAGAATGCCATAAGGGCTATTTGTTGGAGGCAAAACTGATCCCTGAGTACGGAATGTACGGAGAATGGATGTATGATTTTCAAGGAAAAATAACAAGCTGCTCTCTCTCTCTCCTCCTGCTCTATTCATTCTCAAAGGTAGCTCACCTTCTATGCCCCTCTGCTTTCCGTCAAGGACGCCCCTAATTATCTACCTCTATACCCTCTTGCCCTGTCTCCCACTCTGACAGACAGAGAACATTCACTGCAGCATTCACTGCAGTTCTTGAAGTAATAAACACTATTGTTTTCTCCAGTGATGTTCAGCTGGCTGTGTGTGTGACTGACACTCTGTACTGTTGCACCGAGCAGTGCAACAGGGCACAGCACATCGAGACATTCCCCTTCTCCACCTTCTCCCACTTTACTCTCATCCTCTCCTCCCTCTGCTTTCCATTTCCACCATTTTAAACCTAGGGAAGAGAGACTGAGGGAAGAGAGACTGAGGGAAGAGAGACTGAGGGAAGAGAGACTGAGGGAAGAGAGACTGAGGGAAGAGAGACTGAGGGAAGAGAAGGAAAGGGGAACAAAGGGGGTTAAGAAAAAGAGGGACTAATTATTTTTCTCTTCCCTCAGTCTCTCTCCCACAGTCTGTCTTGCCTCAGTCTCTCTTTCCTCCGTCTCTCTTGCCTCAGTCTCTCCTGCCTCAGTCTCTCTTGCCTCAGTCTCTCTTGCCTCAGTCTCTCTTGCCTCAGTCTCTCCTGCCTCAGTCTCTCCTGCCGCTGTCTCTCTTGCCTCAGTCTCTCCTGCCTCAGTTTCTCCTGCCTCAGTCTCTTTTCCCTCAGTCTCTCTTGCCTCTGTCTCTCTTGCCTCCTCCGTCTCTCTTGCCTCCTCCGTCTCTCTTGCCTCCTCCGTCTCTCTTGCCTCCTCCGTCTCTCTTGCCTCTGTCTCTCTTGCCTCTGTCTCTCTTGCCTCAGTCTCTCTTCCCTCAGTCTCTCTCCCTCAGTCTCTCTTGCCTCAGTCTCTCTCCCTCAGTCTCTCTCCCTCAGTCTCTCTCCCTCAGTCTCTCTCCCTAAGTCTCTCTTGCCTCCGTCTCTCTTGCCTCAGTCTCTCTTGCCTCCTCCATCTCTCTTGCCTCCTTTGTCTCTCTTGCCTCCTTCGTCTCTCTTGCCTCCTCTGTCTCTCTTGCCTCCTCCAACGCTCTTGCCTCAGTCTCTGTTGCCTCAGTCTCTGTTGCCTCAGTCTCTCTCCCTCAGTCTCTCTTGCCAGTCTTTCTTGCCTCAGTCTCTCTTGCCTCAGTCTCTCTTACCTCCGTCACTCTTCCCTCCGTCTCTCTTCCCTCCGTCTCTCTCCCTCAGTCTGTCTTGCCTCAGTCTCTCTTTCCTCCGTCTCTCTTGCCTCAGTCTCTCTTGCCTCAGTCTCTCTTGCCTCCATCTCTCTTCCTCAGTCTGTCTTGCCTCTGTCTCTCAGTCTCTGTTGCCTCAGTCTCTGTTGCCAGTCTCTCTTGCCAGTCTCTCTTGCCTCAATCTCTCTTGCCTCAGTCTCTCTTGCCTCAGTTTCTCTTGCATCAGTCAGTCTTGCCTCAGTCTCTCTTCCCTCCATCTCTCTTGCCTCAGTCTCTCTTGCATCAGTCTCTCTTCCCTCAGTCTCTCTCCCTCAGTCTCTCTTGCCTCAGTCTCTCTCCCTCAGTCTCTCTTGCCTCAGTCTCTCTCCGTCTCTCTTGCCTCCGTCTCTCTTGCCTCCGTCTCTCTTGCCTCCGTCTCTCTTGCCTCAGTCTCTCTTGCCTCAGTCTCTCTTGCCTCAGTCTCTCTTTCCTCAGTCTCTCTTGCCTCATTTATAAATGGTGAAGCTAAAACACAGCAAGTTAACACAACCAGGCCAGTTTACAGAGCAGAGTGGAGGAGGGGAGGAGAGAGAGAGCAGAGCTCACATAGCTACACACTGACCTACATACGTTTCCACCCAGCTGATTGAGTCTTATGCTGAGGCCTTCGGCCAATCACAGGCAGAGGTGGAGTGCCAGCCAGCCAATGGCATGGGCCGTCCTACACAGAGATCTCACACTGTCTCCATAGTTCATACAGTTTTCAGTCATCACACATGGAGAGAAAGAGAGGCAGAGAGAGAGTGTAACGTTTACTGTTCATTTTGATTGTTTCTTTCACTTTTGTTTATTATCTACTTCACTTGCTTTGGCAATGTTAACATGTTTCCCATGCCAATAAAGCCCTTGAATTGAATTGAGAGAGAGCAAGGGAGAACTCCACAGATGAGAGAGAGGCAATAAGAATGATTAGCTAAAACAGAAAGGTGGAGGGAGAGAGATAGGGGAGGGAGGGAGAGAGAGCGAGAGAGAGGTGGAGAGAGAGGGGAAAAAAGACAGAAAAAGAGCTGGGAAGTTGAATGTGGCCAGACAGACAAAAATAAACAGATATTCCTCTCTCTTTCCCTCCCTCCTCTCCCGTCTCCAATGGCAGTAGTGCAACTGGCTGCAGAGAGACAGAGGAGGGCTAATGCTAGCTAATGCTAAAGAGTGGATTAGCGCCCTATATCTGTCCCTGTTCCTTTCCCTGCTCACAGGCTAAGCTAATGCTATCCTTTTCTGGCCTAGCACAGTCTGTGCCCTGTCCTCCCTGGGTCTTAAAGTTGTAATGGGCCTTTAAGTTCCTTAAGACACAACCAAAAATATAAACTATTAAAAGAGTAGTCTGGGATCTCATGAAAACAAGTTAGTCTAATTGTGTTCATGTACCTTAGTACAAGATGGTGCCGGAGGGGAGGGCTGCCATTTTATTGGCTCTTAACCAACCATATTTTGTTTGTTTTTTCGCATTGTTAGTAACTTGTTTTGTACATAATGTTGCTGCTACCGTCTCTTATGACCGAAAAGAGCTTCTGGACATCATTACTGGATGAGTCGGACGCGAGGGATATACTACAGACACAACCGACCAGGCCCACATCCCTGTGATTTGCTGGAAAAGGAAACGTAGGTTTCGCGGAAAGAGATAAGGATGCCTTGTGAGGATCAGGTGACGAGTGGCTAATCTGCCTTTGCCTTCCGTTCTGATAGCTAACGTTCAATTGCTGGAAAATAAATGGGAAAATAAATACACTCTATCGGCAGGACAGAACAGTAGCCTCTGGTAAGACACAGGCGGGGGCCTATGCATATTTTTAAACAATAGCTGGTGCATGATATCTCAGGAAGTCTCAAGGTTTTGTTCGCCTGAGGTAGAGTATCTCATAAGCTGTAGACCACACTATCTACCTAGAAAGTTTTAATCTGTATATTTTGTAGCTGTCCGAGACTGGCACTAAAACCGCACTCAATGAGCTGTATTCTGCCATAAGCAAACAGGAAAATGCTCATCCAGAGGTGGCGCTCCTTGTGGCCAGGGACTTTAATGCAGGGAAACTTAAATAAGTTTTACCTAATTTCTATCAGCATGTTAAATCTGCAACCAGAGGGCAAACAATTCTAGACCACCTTTACTCCACACACAGAGACACGTACAAAGCTCTCCCTCGCCCTCCATTTGGCAAATCTGACATTAACTAGATCCTCCTGATTCCTGCTTACAAGCAAAAATTAAAGCAGGAAGCAACAGTGTCTATAAAAAAGTGGTCGGATGAAGCAGATGCTAAACTACAGGACTGTTTTGCTAGAACAGACTGGAATATGTTCTAGGATTCTTCTGATGGCATTGAGGAGTACACCACATAATAAGTCCCCACAGTGACTGTACGTACATACCCCAACCAGAAGCCATGGATTACAGGCAACATTCGCACTGAGCTAAAGGGTAGAGCTGCCGCTTTTAAGGAGCAGGACTCTAACCCGGAAGCTTATAAGAAATCCTGCAATGCCCTCCGACGAACCATCAAACAGGCAAAGCATCAATACAGGACTAAGATCGAATCGTACTACACCGGCTCCGACGCTCGTCGGATGTGGCAGGGCTTGCAAACTATTACAGACTACAAAGGGAAGCACAGCCGAGAGCTGAACGGTGACGCAAGCTTACAAGATGAGCTAAATAACTTCTATGCTCACTTCGAGACAAGTAACACTGAAACATGCATTAAGAGCATCAGCTGTTCAGGATGACTGTGATCTATATTATTCAAGACAGTTGCTTTCTGAGAAGGTGTTAAAGTTCACAGTTAGTCATTGTTATGTAAATGCAGGCTGAAAAGTACCCAGGGCAGAAAAGTCGGAGTGTTTTGGATGAAACACCATGGTAAATCCTCTATGGAAACTTGCCATATGAGTACAAAGTTGTTTGATAGGTTCCAATTTCCATTCAACTTGTGTCCGGACACATACCATCCATTGGTTACTACACATCTATCCCTGGCATCTAGAACTAACTGACTGTGCGTGTGAGTGTTTGTGTATGTCTGTAATCAGGTTTGTATATGTCAGTTAACAGGTTAGAGTATGTGCATGCAGATTGTATGTAGCCAGCCTGTTACATAACATGACTGTCTATGTTTGGTGTTCAAGCTGAGCAGAGACTGACTGACAATAGAACCTTCTGACTCATCTCACTGTACATACAGAGAGACAAGAGAGAGAGAGAGAGACAATCTTTTTGGCCCTATAACAAAGAACAGCAAAAACATATACATGATCAAATACAAATCTTAGAATCATCTATTAAAGACTACCAGAACCCACTCGATTCTCAAATTACATTGAATGAACTACAGGACAAAATACAAACCCTCCAACCTAAAATGTTGTATTGTTTTATTTTTATTTCACCTTTATTTAACCAGGTAGGCTAGTTGAGAACAAGTTCTCATTTACAACTGCGACCTGGCCAAGATAAAGCATAGCAGTGTGAACAGACAACAACACAGAGTTACACATGGAGTAAACAAGTCAATAACACAGTAGAAAAAAAAAGAGTCTATATACATTGTGTGCAAAAGGCATGAGGAGGTAGGCGAATAATTGCAATTTTGCAGATTAACACTGGAGTGATAAATGATCAGATGGTCATGTTCAGGTAGAGATACTGGTGTGCAAAAGAGCAGAAAAGTAAATAAATAAAAACAGTATGGGGATGAGGTAGGTAAATTGGGTGGGCTATTTACCGATGGACTATGTACAGCTGCAGCGATCAGTTAGCTGCTCAGATAGCAGATGTTTAAAGTTGGTGAGGGAGATAAAAGTCTCCAACTTCAGCGATTTTTGCAATTCGTTCCAGTCACAGGCAGCAGAGAACTGGAAGGAAAGGCGGCCAAATGAGGTGTTGGCTTTAGGGATGATCAGTGAGATACACCTGCTGGAGCGCATGCTACGGGTGGGTGTTGCCATCGTAACCGGTGAACTGAGATAAGGCAGAGCTTTACCTAGCATGGACTTGTAGATGACCTGGAGCCAGTGGGTCTGGCGACGAATATGTAGCGAGGGCCAGCCGACTAGAGCATACAGGTCGCAGTGGTGGGTGGTATAAGGTGCTTTAGTAACAAAACGGATGGCACTGTGATAAACTGCATCCAGTTTGCTGAGTAGAGTATTGGAAGCTATTTTGTAGATGACATCGCCGAAGTCGAGGATCGGTAGGATAGTCAGTTTTACGAGGGTAAGTTTGGCGGTGTAAGTGAAGGAGGCTTTGTTTCGGAATAGAAAGCCGACTCTAGATTTGATTTTAGAATGGAGATGTTTGATATGAGTCTGGAAGAAGAGTTTACAGTCTAGCCAGACACCTAGGTACTTATAGATGTCCACATATTCTAGGTCAGAACCATCCAGGGTGGTGATGCTAGTCCGGCGTGCGGGTGCAGGCAGCGAATGGTTGAAAAGCATGCATTTGGTTTTACTAGCGTTTAAGAGCAGTTGGAGGCCACGGAAGGCCATGGAAGGAAGCCACGGAAGGAGTGTTCTATGGCATTGAAGCTCGTTTGGAGGTTAGATAGCACAGTGTCCAAGGAAGGGCCAGAAGTATACAGAATGGTGTCGTCTGCTTAGAGGTGGATCAGGGAATCGCCCGCATCATCATTGATATATACAGAGAAAAGAGTCGGCCCGAGAATTGAACCCTGTGGCACCCCCAAAGAGACTGCCAGAGGACCGGACAACATGCCCTCCGATTTGACACACTGAACTCTGTCTGCAAAGTAGTTGGTGAACCAGGCAAGGCAGTCATTAGAAAAACCGAGGCTACTGAGTCTGCCGATAAGAATATGGTGATTGACAGAGTCGAAAGCCTTGGCCAGGTCGATGAAGACGGCTGCACAGTACTGTCTTTTATCGATGGCGGTTATGATATCGTTTAGTACCTTGAGCGTGGCTGAGGTACACCCGTGACCGGCTCGGAAACCAGATTGCACAGCGGAGAAGGTGCGGTGGGATTCGAGATGGTCAGTGATCTGTTTGTTGACTTGGCTTTCGAAGACCTTAGATAGGCAGGGCAGGATGGATATAGGTCTGTAACAGTTTGGGTCCAGGGTGTCTCTCTCTTTGAAGAGGGGGATGATTGTGACAGCTTTCCAATCCTTGGGGATCTCAGACGATATGAAAGAGAGGTTGAACAGGCTGGTAATAGGGGTTGCGACAATGGCGGCGGATAGTTTCAGAAATAGAGGGTCCAGATTGTCAAGCCCAGCTGATTTGTAGGGGTCCAGGTTTTCAGCTCTTTCAGAACATCTGCTATCTGGATTTGGGTAAAGGAGAAGCTGGGGAGGCTTGGGCGAGTAGCTGCGGGGGGGGCGGAGCTGTTGGCCGAGGTTGGAGTAGCCAGGAGGAAAGCATGGCCAGCCGTTGAAAAATGCTTGTTGAAGTTTTTGATTATCATGGATTTATCGGTGGTGACCGTGTTACCTAGCCTCAGTGCAGTGGGCAGCTGGGAGGAGGTACTCTTGCTCTCCATGGACTTTGCAGTGTCCCAGAACATTTTGGAGTTAGAGCTACAGGATGCAAATTTCTGCTTGAAAAAGCTGGCCTTTGCTTTCCCAAAATGGACAGTGGTGCTGATGATATCCTCAATGAAAAGATAAAATATACAGACCACAAAGTCCAATTGGCTATACTTAAACTCTTTAACATCATCCTTGGCTCTGGCATCTTCCCCAATATTTGGAACCAAGGACTGATCACCCCAATCCACAACAGCGGAGACAAATTTGACCCAAATAACTACTGTGGGATATGCGTCAACAGCAACCTTAAGAAAATCCTCTGCATTATCATTAACAGCAGACTTGTACATTTCCTCAGTGAAAACAATGTACTGAGCAAATGTCAAATGGGCTTTTTACCAAATTACTGTACAACAGACCACGTATTCACCCTGCACACCCAAATTTACAAACAAACAAACACCGACAAAGGCAAAGTCTTCTCATGCTATGTTGTTTTCAAAAAAGCTTTTGACTCAATTTGGAATGAGGGTCTGCTATACAAATTGATGGAAGGTGGTGTTGGGGGAAAAACATACAACAATATTAAATCCATGTACACAAACAACAAGTGTGCGGTTAAAATTGGCAAAAAACACCCACATTTCTTTCCACAGGGCCATGGGGTGAGACAGGGATGCAGTTTAAGCCGCACCCTCTTCAACATATACAGTTGAAGTCGGAAGTTTACATAAGTTTACACCTTAGCCAAATACACTTTCACTTAGTTTTTCACAATTCCTGACATCTAATCGGAGTAAGAATTCCCTGTCTTAGGTCAGTTAGGATCACCACTTTATTTTAAGAATGTGAAATGTCAGAATAATAGTAGAGAGAATGATTTATTTGAGCTTTTATTTCTTTCATCACATTCCCAGTGGGTCAGAAGTTTACCTACACTCAATTAGTATTTGGTAGCATTGCCTTTAAATTGTTTAACTTAGGTCAAACGTTTCGGGTAGCCTTCCACAAGCTTCCCACAATAAGTTGGGTGAATTTTGGGCCATTCCTCCTGACAGAGCTGGTGTAACTGAGTCAGATTTGTAGGCCTCCTTGCTTGCACATGCTTTTTAAGTTCTGCCCTCAAATGTTTTATAGGATTGAGGTCAGGGCTTTGTGATGGCCACTCCAATACCTTGACTTTGTTGTCCTTAAGCCATTTTGCCACAACTTTGGAAGCATGCTTGGGGTCATTGTCCATTTGGAAGACCCATTTGTGACCAAGCTTTAACTTCCTGATGGATGTCTTGAGATGTTGCTTCAAAATATCCACAACATTTTCCCGCCTCATGATGCCATCTATTTTGTGAAGTGCACCAGTCTCCCCTGTAGCAAAGCACCCCCACAACACGATGCTGCCACCCCGTGCTTCACGGTTGGGATGGTGTTTTTCGACTTGCAAGCCTCACGCTTTTTCCTCCAAACATCTATTTTTGTTTCATGAGACCAAAGGACACAAACAGACCCCACAGAGCCCCAGGACAGCAATACAATTATACCCAACCAAATCATGAGAAAATAAAAAGATCATTATCTGACATATTGGAAAGAATTAACAAAAAAACTGAGCAAACTAGAATGCTGTTTGGCCCTGAACAGAGAGTACACAGTGGCAGAATACCTGACCACTGTGACTGACACAAGCTTAAGGAAAGCTTTCCCATATCTATTGGGTGAAATACCACAGTGTGCTGTCACAGCAGCAATATTTGTGATCTGTTGCCACAAGAAAAGGGAAACCAGTGAAGAACAAACGCCATTGTAAATACAACCCATATTTATGTTTATTTATTTACCCTTTTGTAATTCTCCCTTTTTGACATATGTAATGTCTTTATTATTTTAGAACTTTATTGTTCATTTAAATATAGTTTATTATCTAGTTCACTTGCTTTGACAATGTAACATAAGTTTCCCATGCCAATAAATCCCTTAAAGTGAATTGAATTGAGAAAGAGAGAGTGAGAGAGAGACCCACATGAACAAATAATACAGTTTACTATAGAATTCTGTAGTAAACTGTAGTATACTGTAGAATACTATACTACACACTGTAGTATTCCTCGATCATGTGTAGTACTTACTATAGAAGGTTGAAATATACTGTAGAATATTATAGTAAATATTACAAAATTCTCTGAAAAAAAAACCTGAAGTAAATACTACATTAATGTCAGCAAAAACACTCCAGTTTTTTTAACTATAGTAAATACTACAGAATTCAATTTGAATATACCGTTCCCATATCTCAATTTGTGCCACCCATATGTGAGAAACCTACAATACATGGCAAGTATAGAGCATATAATGTGTTCCCTTTAGACCCCAGACCTACCTACAGGTTATGGAAAATCTGCTCTTTTAGTATTTCTCCAATAGTTTTCCTCAAAGATGATACTTTGTACTACAGTAAATACTACAGTATACTACAATCTGCAAAAACACTACATGAATTACTGTAGTATATACAATTTATTTTACTACATTTAACAGCAAAAACACTACAGTGAATACTACAGTAAAGTCTGCAAAAACACAACAGTGAATACTATACTATTTATTCCACAGCATAGTATTTTTATAGAGCGAGAGCTTCAGACAGACATACTGTACACAGATCAGTCAGATCAGAGCATTCATCAAACAGCCCGCTGGCATGGCACACTCTACCCAGTAGCCACACACACACACCTGAATGTTGTGAAACCACCACAGACCGACTGCTATGGAGGGAACTAAAATGTCACACTGGGGCCCATCAGAGGTGTCAGTGGTGGCACTATCACCCAATAGCATCACTTCAAAACCTCTCTCTCACCATCTCCCTCATTCCTTGCACACTCTCCACCAAGTATGACATCCTGTAATACCACTAAACCCAACCTCCCTTTAAGCAGACGCATCCTATAATACCACTAAACCCAACCTCCCTTTAAGCAGACGCATTCTGTAATTGAAGCTGAAGGAGATTGTAGATAAATAAATAGAAGCATCAATGACACAGAGTGACAGACAGGACCAACAGTTTGTTGATGGAGCCAGTATGCTGCTAGTTGAATAGGTGAGGTTTCATCGGGCTAGGCAGGGAAGGGGCTGCTGTGGCACGCTATTCTGTCTGTTCCCTCTTTGTATTTACAAAGAAAAACCATGCATCTTTCTGCAGCGGCTGCAAAAAAAAGGATGGGAAAAAAAGAACAAAAGTCGGAGAAGAAAACGGAAAGAAAAACAAACAGAAGCAAGGGAAGGGAATGAGGAAAAGAGAGAGGGAGGCACACTAACCATATATAAAGAGACGGCCGCCCATCCAGCGTCCACACAGATATGCTATCAGTAAGAGTGATGAGATTGTGGGTAGGAGAGAGAAGACACAAAGGGCTCTGCAGTGCAGAGGGAAGAGGTGGATTTGGAGTACATCAAGAAACACACACATTCACACACACCCTCCCCCCGCTTACCCATATGAACACACACAAAACACACCTGATCTCTCTCACTGATATACACACACACGCATTCACACAAACACAGTGGTCCACACGTGCGGTGCACAAGCGTGCACAAACACACACAAAAACACACACACACACACACACAGTGTGCATTAATCAGACTAAAAGCCTTTCAGAGGTGCAGTGATGTCATCGCACTACGATAATCAACAGTCCACTCCCTCAGGACACCCATGCTACAAAGGTTCTCTCTCCTTTCGCTCCTTCCCTCTTTCTCTCACTCCATCCCTCTCTCCCTCTACCTCTCTCTCTCTCTTCCCTCTCTCTCTGCAGGCGTATTAGTAGATGGCTAAATCTTTTGATGGGGGACCATGAATTATGCAGAGTTTAACTGAAGTGCTCATATGAAAATGGATCCTGACCCATATTGACCCGTTTACTTGGAAAAAACCCCAGCAACAATAAGCTCTCTCTCAGGTCTTGTGGGATCCCAGTCACTTTATTATGACAGAGACACGGGGTGGAGAGTGGAGTGCCCCTTGTTACCCTGTCAAAACCTGACTGCTATAAGACCACTCTGGAGACTGAGAGGGCCTACTACGGTCGACGGCAGTGTTCGAGTGACGCGGTCATGGACAAGTCTCTGTGTTTGGAGGGCCCTACAGAACACCTCGTCTCTGTGTGTGGAGGGCCCTACAGAACACCTCGTCTCTGTGTGTGGAGGGCCCTACAGAACACCTCGTCTCTGTGTGTGGAGGGCCCTACAGAACACCTCGTCTCTGTGTGTGGAGGGCCCAACAGAACACCTCGTCTCTGTGTGTGGAGGGCCCTACAGAACACCTCGTCTCTGTGTGTGGAGGGCCCTACAGAACACCTCGTCTCTGTGTGTGGAGGGCCCTACAGAACACCTCGTCTCTGTGTGTGGAGGGCCCTACAGAACACCTCGTCTCTGTGTTTGGAGGGCCCTATAGAACACTATGGTAAATCTAATCTCTGTGTGAGGAGGCCCACAATAAAAAAGACTATAGTGTATACTATGGTAGGAATACTATACTGTAGTATTCACTGTAGTGTTTTTGCGGACTATTTACTGTAGTATACTGTAGTATGTATAGCTTACTATAGTATAAATAATGTAGTAAAAAATAGTAGTATATACTATAGTAATTATTGTAGTGCTTTTGCAGACTGTAGTACTGTATACTGTAGTATTTACTGTAGTGTTTTTGCAGACTGTAGTATACTGTTGTATTTAATGGAGTGTTTTTGGGGACATTACTGTAGTATTTACTAAAGTGTTTTTGTTTTATTATCTTTGACATAGAAGTGGAGGCTTTCTCCTTGAGGAAACCTACTGGAGAAATAATAAAAGAGCACATTTTCTATAACCTGTAAGTAGGTAGGACTGAGCTTCTGCTCTAAGAAACACTAAGAAATTATATATCAAATACTACACATGATCGAAGGAAACTGCAGTGTTCTACAGCATACTATAGTTCACTACATAATTCTATAGTAAGTACTATAGTGTTCTATAGTAAACAGTAGTGTTTTTTTCTGTGGGAAGGCCCTGTCGAACACAGTGGCAATCTCATTTCTGGATAAGAGCTTCTGCTAAATGACTAAAATATAAATGTTAACGCAAGCTTCTGTATCATGGTAAAAAAAAAAACATCACTACTATAAAACAGTTTGTTCCAGTGTAGCAAATAGATAGAGCGATAGATAGCAACAGATGGTCCCATCTGTGTCCACTAGAGAAGCATTGGTATTACTGGTACAGTAGACAAGCTGGCCTAACCACAGTCTGCTGTTCTTCCTGTAGACCCTACTCTGTTTTTTCCCTACCCCCAATCTTTTCTTCTCCTCTTCTCTCCCCTGATCTGTCCTCCCTCCCTGCTGCTCCCCCCTGCCCTGCTCTGCTTTGCTCTGTAGGAGAGGACATGTATGCTGGTCTCCCTGGAGTCTGGACACTCAGCTCATAAGATCACAGCGAGTGAGAGAACGGGGGAGTAAGAGAGAGAACAGGGGGAGTGAGTGTCACCCCATGTCACAGAGAACTGGTCCTCCACACATCAAAAGAAAGGAATAGAAAAAAGGGAGAAGGGAGAGAGTAAAATGATCCTCTCCAGCAGTGCCTGTTTGATTGACAAATTACTTCCTTGTAGGGATAGTGGTCCTGGGATAGTAAATGACAATGAGTACACACTCAAATGTCCCACTGCAACTGGACAATAACATAAACCCATAGAATTATGAAGACAGACGAGTGGAGAGGGAGAAAGAGAGAGAGAGAGACAGAGAGAGAGAAAGAGAGAGCGAGAAAGAGAGAGAAAGAGAGAGAGAGAAAGATAGAGATGCAGGGTGTGTGCATGCGTGTGTGTGTGTGCGCGTGTGTGCATGTGCGTGTGCGTGCGCGTGTGTGCGTGTGTGTGTATGTGTGTGCATAAAACAGATAGAGTGGAAGGCTCTGTGTCTGGGTAGAGCAGCTAGATAGAGTGGAAGGCTCTGTGTCTGGGTAGAGTAGCTAGATAGAGTGGAAGGCTCTGTGTCTGGGTAGAGCAGCTAGATAGAGTGGAAGGCTCTGTGTCTGGGTAGAGCAGCTAGATAGAGTGGAAGGCTCTGTGTCTGGGTAGAGCAGCTCCCAATGTGCCTTGGGGCTGTGGAGCGATTTCATGCCCCCATAAGCAATGAACCACACACACACACATCAATACACACACGCTCTACAGAGCTTTCCTCTCTCCCTGTCCAGCCACCCGTGTCAGATGAAAAACATCATAGCTTGTAAGAAAAAGTAGAGCGAGAGAGAAGTAGAAAGAGAAAAGTATAGAGAGAGTATTAAAACTCAACTATAATCTGCATTTGAGAAACCTTGTACTATTCACAATATTACAGTCTATTCATGGTCTCCGGCCTAGAACACTGCAGACCTAGGTCAACCGTTCCCTCAATATTAGAGAATTAACCACTCTCTAATTCATCAAATCTATTAATGTAACATCGATAGGTTTAGGCTACTACATGATACTCAAATTTCCCTATACCCATCACGAGGTTGCTACAACCTAGCATATGAATTAAAGTTTACAACGTAGGTGCACACAGTTCAAGATAATTATTTAAAGTGACCGACAGGTACATTCAGTACCGCCTTGCACACTCTTGCATATACAATAGCTGACTTGGGTGTAATCATTAGTCCAACAGTTGCAAACAAGAATTTCTATTGGACAAATTGAGGTATGTTTGCTTCTGTTTAAGAAACGCTTTTCAACAGAATCGGCTAAATGAATACACCCCTGATGACGTGTAAACACAATTCACTTTCATTGTAGCCACGTTGTATTCCTTCTCGCATCTACGCACTCTCCTCCTCTCACCTCTTCCCTTTGCTTGTGGACTTCAATGCACAACACATCAGCTGTATGTGACCAGGCGAAAAAACTTTTCCAAGCCAAACCATGGAACCACTACAGAGACTGTTGTGGTTCACTTGTGACACTTTTGTTCATCTGGTATTGTTCAAATCTGTAAGCATCTAAAAAATAATTGAGCGGGGCAGTAGCACAATCTTGCCTGGTCTCAATCTTTGGTGCAATGATCACGTTCCCGCACTGGCTGACTGTGTGGAGGCTCATTGATTTAACGTTATGTTAGCCTACATGCTACACTAGCAAAGTTACAGTGCCTTGCGAAAGTATTCGGCCCCCTTGAACTTTGCGACCTTTTGCCACATTTCAGGCTTCAAACATAAAGATATAAAACTGTATTTTTTTGTGAAGAATCAACAACAAGTGGGACACAATCATGAAGTGGAACGACATTTATTGGATATTTCAAACTTTTTTAACAAATCAAATAATTGGGTGTGCAAAATTATTTAGCCCCCTTAAGTTAATACTTTGTAGCGCCACCTTTTGCTGCGATTACAGCTGTAAGTCGCTTGGGGTATGTCTCTATCAGTTTTGCACATCGAGAGACTGAAATTTTTTCCCATTCCTCCTTGCAAAACAGCTCGAGCTCAGTGAGGTTGGATGGAGAGCATTTGTGAACAGCAGTTTTCAGTTCTTTCCACAGATTCCCGATTGGATTCAGGTCTGGACTTTGACTTGGCCATTCTAACACCTGGATATGTTTATTTTTGAACCATTCCATTGTAGATTTTGCTTTATGTTTTGGATCATTGTCTTGTTGGAAGACAAATCTCCGTCCCAGTCTCAGGTCTTTTGCAGACTCCCATCAGGTTTTCTTCCAGAATGGTCCTGTATTTGGCTCCATCCATCTTCCCATCAATTTTAACCATCTTCCCTGTCCCTGCTGAAGAAAAGCAGGCCCAAACCATGATGCTGCCACCACCATGTTTGACAGTGGGGATGGTGTGTTCAGCTGTGTTGCTTTTACGCCAAACATAACGTTTTGCATTGTTGCCAAAAAGTTCAATTTTGGTTTCATCTGACCAGAGCACCTTCGTCCACATGTTTGGTGTGTCTCCCAGGTGGCTTGTGGCAAACTTTAAACAACACTTTTTATGGATATCTTTAAGAAATGGCTTTCTTCTTGCCACTCTTCCATAAAGGCCAGATTTGTGCAATATACGACTGATTGTTGTCCTATGGACAGAGTCTCCCACCTCAGCTGTAGATCTCTGCAGTTCATCCAGAGTGATCATGGGCCTCTTGGCTGCATCTCTGATCAGTCTTCTCCTTGTATGAGCTGAAAGTTTAGAGGGACGGCCAGGTCTTGGTAGATTTGCAGTGGTCTGATACTCCTTCCATTTCAATATTATCGCTTGCACAGTGCTCCTTGGGATGTTTCAAGCTTGGGAAATCTTTTTGTATCCAAATCCGGCTTTAAACTTCTTCACAACAGTATCTCGGACCTGCCTTGTGTGTTCCTTGTTCTTCATGATGCTCTCTGCGCTTTTAACGGACCTCTGAGACTATCACAGTGCAGGTGCATTTATACGGAGACTTGATTACACACAGGTGGATTGTATTTATCATCATTAGTCATTTAGGTCAACATTGGATCATTCAGAGATCCTCACTGAACTTCTGGAGAGAGTTTGCTGCACTGAAAGTAAAGGGGCTGAATAATTGAATAATTGAATAATTGTTAAAAAAGTTTGAAATATCCAATAAATGTCGTTCCACTTCATGATTGTGTCCCACTTGTTGTTGATTCTTCACAAAAAAATACAGTTTTATATCTTTATGTTTGAAGCCTGAAATGTGGCAAAAGGTCGCAAAGTTCAAGGGGGCCGAATACTTTCGCAAGGCACTGTACTTATTCTGGCTGTACATTTTTACGTGACTGTAAGCTAGCCGTAGTTGGCTAGCTAGCAAGCAAGGGATAAGAATGTTTCCAGCCAGTATGGCAATGGAACATTTAGAATGAACGACTGGGTCGCGTACATAGACACAGAACAAAAAGACTGAGCAACTGGATCGTGTCTCTGGCAACCGAACCGATAGTACGTTCGACCAGCCGGCTTGGGTAGTAACCCTCGATTTGTGTCGGGACTATATCTTGTGGAAGGATGAAATATTATTAATAAATTCATCAAAATAACATTTTAAATTAAAATATGTCAATCATTATTTGCTTATGTTGGTAACCTGTTCTATAAAAGTGACAATGCCCTTGAAGCCGGTGTTTGGAGGATATATAGGAACGGTTTGCCACCCCTCGACTTTGTCTCGGGCCTAACAACACCCGTGCAAATATATCCTTCAAACACCGGCTTCTCTGATATTATCACTTAAATGACCATACCTGACACTCACATAGCAGGCAGGTGTGAAAACCCAGAGGTGTGCTCCAGGGTCGGGCTCAATTTGAATTGAATTCAAGAAGTGGTTTGAATTTAGAATTCTGAAATGTACATTTATTTTTATTAATTAGTTTCTACTTTTCAGTTTATTGAGAAGTCATTGAAAATAAATGCCTTTTTTTCGATTATTGACTGCCTTCAATTAGAATTGAGGCCAACTCTGATGCACTTAGGGCTCATAAACACTGAGTGATAAGAGAAGCGGAGAGGGACGAAGGAACCAGAGGATTAAGCACGACAACCCTGTTCCTCAGCTGAAGGGTGCAGAAATAAGGACTGGCCTACACGTTTTGGTAAAATTTGAAAAATCATGACTCCGTAGCCAGAGGTTGGAGCCAATACTGCAAAGTGAAAGAAAGATTCTGTCGGTTGATAATACTGTGCGCTAAGGTAGTAGAAGTGATGTGGGAAGGAGTGCTGGAACTTGATTGGTATTCTTTCAGCTTTTGTCTGGATCTCATTTTCTTTGTGTTTACATTGAACCACAGCGCAATACATGGAATACACTAAACTAACCCCAAGCATTTTCCCATGCGGAGTACATGTTAAACACTTGCAAATTACCCATGAAGAACAAAATAAAGACTTTGCTTTATCTTTCCACTGCATTACTTTCATACTCCACACACACACACACACACACACACACACACACACACACACACACACACACACACACACACAGCTACACATATCTTTGATAGAACTAAATCCATTGCCATAAGCCTCCTCTTTCTGTCTTAGTGTTCAGTGGCTGAGCACGGTTTCACAATGGCCCTCCTTCATCCCCTGAGCCTCCCCACCTCCGCCCCTCAGCCCAGCCCAATGTCCTGGGACACAGTGGTGACTTCATAAAGAGAGGGGATTAGTGGTGAGAGCCTGGTGTATAGCAGACCCTGGGCCAGCCGTAAAACAATGGCTACAGAGCAGGCCCAGTCAGTCTGTAGCTAACCCTGACCCTAACCCTGGCCCTGACCCCCTGACTCCCACCAAACCAGAGAAACACTCTGTGGGTCTGAGGGAAACAAACTCATTCCTGTAAACCTGGAACTCTCTAACAGGCAGATAATTATACACATCAACATTCTAGCATTTTAAGAACAGATATGAACTATTCTAACCTTGGACCATGATACAGAACTCTGTCCTATTTTTGCATAACAAATCTGGGAGCGTGGCCACTCTGGTTAACTCTCAATCATGAATCTATATGGTCAGAGACAAATCCATATAGATACAGACTTTGGCGAGCACACACCCCCACACCCACGCACGCACGCACACACACCCACACACACCCACGCACCCACCCACCCACCCACCCACCCCCACACACACACACACACACACACACACACACACACACACACACACACACACACACACACACACACACACACACACACACACACACACACACACACACACACACACACACACACACACACATTTAGCTTAGGCCATGGCTTCCCGCAGGAAGGGCCCAAACTGTTAATCTAGCATAATCTCATTTTAATCTGGTTTAATCAATCTCGAAAAACCTGCACTTGGGATGGATGAGCGAATGAGGGAGGGACGCAGGAGGGTGTCCCACATGAGTCACGGCAGCACTTGGGAACAGATACCCCCCATCAGATAACACACACGCTGCTGTCAGAGAGCAAAAAGGGTGGGAGGGAAGAGAGTGAGAGAGAGAGAGAGAGAGAGAGAGAGAGAGAGAAACCCATTTTTTCGACAACAAAAATATATTTTTTCTCTCTGTGATATGATGGCAGCACAAAGTCATGTCTCATTCATTAAAGTAAAATGTCCCCTTTTTCTTTCTCTCTCTCTCTCTCTCTTTCACATTTTCTGACACAGAAAGATAGCTTTATTGTAGTCAATTAACTGTTAATCAAAAACAATTTAACTCCCCCTCCCTCCCCTTTCCCTTCCTCGGCTGGGTGATGGCGGCTAGGGGGAGTGGCGTAATTGGAAGAGACAGGCTCCGAAAACAAATTCAAGTTTAAAAACCCAGGGTCAAGTGGCAAGACAGATTCTAAAATGAACTTAAATTTACTCAAGGGCAAGAGATTGCTAGAGCGTGTGTGTGTGTGTGTGTGTGTGTGTGTGTGTGTGTGTGTGTGTGTGTGTGTGTGTGTGTGTGTGTGTGTGCCACAGGGGAATTTGGGGCCCAACTATAAGTGCCACTATTGGGTTACCCTCCACCTAGATTTTAAGCCTCTATATCCATACTATTTATTCTACCCCAAATCAAATCATGTTTCTATTTGTCACATGCGCCGAACACAACCTTACCGTGAAATGCTTACTTACAAGCCAATGCAGTTCAAGAAATAGAGTTAATAAAATATTTACTATATAAACAATAGTAATACAATTAAAGACAGCAATAGTGTCACGTTCTGACCTTTATTTCCAAGTTCAGGTAGGAGACCTGCGCCAACTTCCCGTGCTTACCGGAGAGCGAGATGGACCGGGCAGGCACCGTGTTATGTGGTGGAGCGCACGGTGTCCCCGGTGCATGTGCATAGCCCGGTGCGGTACATTCCAGCTCCTCGTATTGGCCGGGCTAGAGTGTGCATCGAGCCAGGTGCCATGAAGCCGGCTCTAAGCATCTGGTCTCCAGTGCGTCTCCTCGGGCCGGCGTACATGGCACCAGCCTTACGCATGGTGTCCCCGGTTTGCCAGCACAGCCCAGTGCGGGCTATTCCACCTCACCGCACTGGCCTGGCTACGGGGAGCATTCAACCAGGTAAGGTTGGGCAGGCTCGGTGCTCAAGAGCTCCAGTGCGCCTGCATGGTCCGGTCTACCCAGTGCCACCTCCACGCACCAGCCCTCCGGTGGCATCCCCCCGCACCAGGCTGTCTCTCCGTCTTCTGCCTACAGGTGTTCCCGCCTGTCCAGTGCTGCTAGAGCCTTCCTCCTCTCCAGCGCTGCCAGAGTCTCCCGTCTGTCCTGAGCCGCCAGAGTCTCCCGTCTGTCCTGAGCCGCCAGAGTCTCCCGTCTGTCCTGAGCCGCCAGAGTCTCCCGTCTGTCCTGAGCCGCCAGAGTCTCCCGTCTGTCCTGAGCCGCCAGAGTCTTCCATCTGTCCTGAGCCGCCAGAGTCTCCCGTCTGTCCTGAGTTGCCAGAGCCGCCAGTCTGTCCTGAGCCGCCAGAGCTGCCAGTCTGCCAGGAGCTGCAAGAGCCGCCAGCCAGCCAGGAGCTGCCCATTTCTAGGGTCCCCAGTCCGAGGTCGGCGGCGAGGGTCGCTGCTCGTAAGAGGCCAAGGAGGCGGACAATGATGCGGACAAAAACTGTGGTGAAGTGGGGTCCACGTCCCGCGCCAGAGCTGCCACCGCGGACATACGCCTACCCAGACCCTCCCCCCTATAGGTTGTTGTCCTGGCACCACACGGCCAGGTCTCTGACCTCCTCCCTATAGGCTGTCTCATCATTGTAGGTGTTCAGGCCTATCACTGTTGTGTCATCAGCAAACTTAATGATGGTGTTGGAGTTGTGCTTGCCATGCAGTCGTGGGTGAACAGGGAGTACAGGAGGGGACAAAGCACGCAAACCTGAGGGGCCCCAGTGTTGAGGATCAGTGTGGTAGATGTGTTGTTGCCTACACTTACCACCTGGGGGCGGCCCGTCAGGAAGTCCAGAATCCAGTTGCAGAGGGAGGTGTTTATTCCCAGTGTCCTTAGCTCAGTGATGAGCTTTGAGGGCACTCTGGTGTTGAACGCTGAGCTGTAGTCAATGAACAGCATTCTCACATAGGTGTTAGTTTTGTCCAGGTGGGAAAGGGCAGTGGGGAGTGCGATTGAGATTGCGTCATCTGTGTTCTGTTGGTGCGGCATGCGAATTGGAGTGGGTCTAGGGTTTCTGGCATGGTGGTGTTGATGTGAGCCATGACCAGCCTTTCAAAGCACTTCATGGCTACCGACGTGAGTGTTACAGGACGGTAATCATTTAGGCAGGTTACCTTCGCTATCTTGGACACAGGGACTATGGTAGTCTATTTGAAACATGTAGGTATTATAGACTCGGCCAGGGAGAGGTTGAAAATGTCAGTGAAGACACTTGCCAGTTGGTCCACGCATGCTTTGAGTACATGTCGTGGTAATCTGTCTGTCCCTGCGGCCTTGTGAATGTTGACCTGTTTAAAGATCTTGCTCCCATTGGCTGCGGAGAGTGTGATCACATAGTCGTCCGGAACGCTGGTGTTCTCATGCATGCTTAAGTGTTGCTTGCCTCAAAGCAAGCATGAAAGGCATTTAGCTCGCCTGGTAGGCTCGCGTCAATAGGCAGCTCGCTACTGGGTTTCCCTTTGTAGTCCGTAAAAGTTTACAAGCCCTACCACATCCGACAAGCGACAGAGCCAGTGTAGTATGATTCAATCTTAGTCTTGTATTGACGCTTTGCCTTTTTGATGGTTCGTCAGAGGGCATAGCGGGATTTCATATAAGCGTCCAGATTAGTGTCCCGCTCCTTGGAAGCGTAAGCTCTAGCCTTTAGCTCGGCGCAGATGTTGCCTGTAATCCATGGCTTCTGGTTGGGAAATGTACGTACGGTCACTGTGGGGACGACGTCATTGACGCACTTATTGATGAAGCCAGTGACTGATGTGGTATACTCCTCAATTCCATTGGATGAATCCCGGAACATATTCTAGCCTGTATTAGCAAAACAGTCATTTAACGGTATGGACAACATTATGTACAAAATGTGTTACAAAACGTGAGGGGGGGGGGGGGGGGGGGGGGGTGGAGTAGATTACAGGGGGGAGGACCATGGAGTAGATTACAGAGGAGGAGGACTGTGGAGTAGACCCCACATAGCCTGGTTCCTCTCTAGGTTTCTTCCTAGGTTTTGGCCTTTCTAGGGAGTTTTTCCTAGCCACCGTGCTTCTATACCTGCATTGCTTGCTGTTTGGGGTTTTAGGCTGGGTTTCTGTACAGCACTTTGAGATATCAGCTGATGTACGAAGGGCTATATGGTTACTACGGGACAGGTTACTACATGATTCCATATGTGTTATTTCATAGTTTTGATGTCTTCACTATTATTCTACAATATAGAAAATAGTTTTTTTTTTACTTAAAAAAAACCAACTTGAATGAGGTGTTCTAAAACTTTTGACCAGTAGTGTACACACACACACACACGCACGCACGAACACACACACACACACACACACACACACACACACTGGCAGGCTCAGAGGGGAAGGTAGTAATTTGAGGTTCATTAGAAGAGCCTGTGGTTGTCCTCACGGTTGGCCATGGTCTCTTCCATGCTCCTGCCCAGTAACACTTCATTTTCAGCACTGCCCATGTCCTGTTTAATATAAAAGATGAGCGGACTTTATAACCAGCTATAGGAGAGAGAGAGAGAGAGAGAGAGAGAGAGAGAGAGAGAGAGAGAGAGAGAGAGAAGAGAAGAGAGAGAGAAGAGAAGAGAGAGAGATGGAAAGAAGAGAGAGAGGAGGGAGGGAGAGCAGAGAGAGAGAGGAGAGAGAGAGGAGAGAGAGAGAAGGGAGTGAGAGAGAGGAGAGAGAGAGGGGAGAGGAGAGAGAAGAAAGAGAGAGAAGAGAGAGAGAGAGGAAGAGAGAGAGAGAGAGAGAGAGAGAGAGAGAGAGAGAGAGAGAGGGAGGGAGGGAGGGAGGGAGGGAGGGAGGGAGGGAGGGAGGGAGAGAAGAGAGAGAGAGGGGAGGGAGAGAGAGGGGCATCAAACGGTCAGCTCTGTAATTGCCAAGCCCTCCCCCTACTTTACCTGTCAATATGACCTCATCATCAGTGAAGTCATTGTCCCCGCCACACTTCAGCCATACACCATCACAACAACACAGTGAAGGTATGGGCCTACTCTGCTTCAGAAACAACAGTCATTAACATGGATGTAAACTGTCAAATGGACAACATGCAGCTTGTCCTTGGGGAAGCCAATTAAAGGGCTCCATTGATTGGCATGTGAAATAGAAAGTGAACCCAGTGGGACTGTGATATAGCTGCAGGTTCACTGTTCAGAGAGTGTGGCACTAATCAGAGGAGGAGAAAGAGAAAGAAGCCCTGGAGCAATGGGTTCCCATAACCTAGCGCCCCAACCCCCCCTTGCCCCCAAAACACCCACAGTCCCCTCTATTGGGAGTCATTGCCAAAGGGCAGCTGTAATACACCAATTTGGAGCAAAGCTTGTTCATTGACTCCCTCTTCCCCCCTTTTAACTGCGTTCACGTCAATTCCTCCAGATTGGAACAGCGCCAAGTCTTTAAGGAGTCTCCTGGATCGTGCTCCCACCGTCAGGGTGGTAACGCATGCTCCCACGCACACAGACACACACACACACACAAAGACCCACACACAGACAGACACCACATCTAGGTTTCTCACTAGCAATCAAACTCTCTGTGTTTCAAACTAGTGGCTGGTTAAAATTACACTGGTTACAATTTACTTTCACTTATACTAGACTCCATTTTGTTGGTGGTTCTATGCGGCTGGTCTTACAGAAGCCATGGCAATGTGCTATCAACCTGTTACACTGCTAAATCACCACAGTGTCATTGAATTCCAATGCCTTTCTATAGAATACACATGTATTGTTAATGGCTCTCTATGACTCCAGACTGAAATGTGTACACACACACTGACAGCAGAGCGGTGTTCTCAGCACAATAACATACTTCCAAACCTGTCTTCACGGAGAGATATCCAATAAAGGCCTAATCCAGTCTGGAAACCAACATGACCCTGAACAGCTTTGACCCCCAAGCCAAAGACTTCTAAATATTTAGTTAAATAGTTAACCAATAGCTAGCTACCTGTCCCGGACTATCTGCATTGGCCCTTTTTGCACTAACTCTTTTGACTCATCACATATGCCGATGCTACTGTTTATATCTATCCTGTTGCCTAGTTACTTTAACCCTACCTATACAGTCAAATCAAATGTTATTGGTCACACTCATATTTAGCAGATGTCAATGCAGGTGTAGTGAAATACTTGTGTTTCTAGCTCCAACAGTGCAGTAATATCTACCAATTCACAACAATACACACAAATCTAAAAGTAAAATTATGGAATTGAGAAATATATAAATATTAGGATGAGCGATGTCGGAGTGGCATTGACTAAAATACAGTAGAATAAAATACAGTATATACATATGAGATGAGTAAAGCAGTAAGTAAACATTATTAAAGTGACTAGTGTTACTGACCAGTGATTCCATGTCTATGTACACAGGGCAGCAGCCTCTAAGGTGCAGGGATGAGTAACCGGGTGGTTACTGGCCAGTGATTCCATGTCTATGTACACAGGGCAGCAGCCTCTAAGGTGCAGGGATGAGTAACCGGGTGGTTACTGGCCAGTGATTCCATGTCTATGTACACAGGGCAGCAGCCTCTAAGGTGCAGGGATGAGTAACCGGGCGGCTAGTGATGGCTATTTAACAGTCTGATGACCTTGAGATAAAAAATGTTTTCTAGTCTCTCTGTCCCTGCTTTGATGCACCTGTACTTACATCGCCTTCTGGATGATAACAGGGTGAACAGGCGGTGGCTCGGGTGGTTGATGTCATTGATGATCTTTTTGGCCTTCCTGTGACATTGGGTGCTGTAGGTGTCCTGGAGGGCAGGCAGTGTGCCCCCGGTGATGCGTTGTGCAGACCGCACCACCCTCTGGAGAGCCCTGCGGTTGCGGGCGGTGCAGTTGCCGTACCAGGCTGTGATACAGCCCGTCAGGATGCTGTCAATTGTGCATCTGCAAAAGTTTGTGAGAGTATTAGGGGCCAAGACAAATTTCTTCAGCCTCCTGAGGTTGAAGAGGCGCTGTTGCACCTTCTTCACCCCACTGTATGTGTGGGTGGAACATTTCAGATCGTCAGTGATGGTCACGCTGAGGAACTTGAAGCTTTCCACCTTCTCCACTGGTGTCCCATCAATGTGGATAGGGGCGTGATCCCCCTGCCTTTTCCTGAAGTCCACGATCAGCTCTTTCGTTTTGTTGATTATTGGTTATTTTCCTAGCACCACTCCGCCAGGGCCCTCACATCCTCCCTGTAGGCTGTCTCGTCATTGATGGTAATCAAGACTACTACTGTTGTATCATCTGCAAACTTGATGATTGGATTGGAGGCGTGCATAGCCACGCAGTCATGGGTGAACAGGGAGTACAGGAGGGGGCTGGGTGGCACCCTTGTGGGGCCCCTGTATTGAGGATCAGTGAAGTGGAGGTGTTATTTCCTATGTTCACCACCTGGGGACGGCCAGTCAGGAAGTCCAGGACCTAGTCAGACCCAGGGCCCCGAGTTTGATGATGTGCTTGGAGGGTACTATGGTGTTGAAGGCTGAGCTATAGTCAATGAACAGCATTCTGACATAGGTATTCCTCTTGTCCAGATGGGACAGTGCAGTGTGCAGTGCAATGGTGATTACATCGTCTGTGGATCTATTGGGGCGGTAAGCAAATTGAAGTGGTTCTAGGGTGCCAGGTAAGGTAGAGGTGATATGATCCTTAAGTAGCCTCTCAAAGCACTTCATCATGGCAGAAGTGAGTGCTACGGGGCGATAGTCATTTAGTTCAGTGGCTGGTTTCCTTTTGTAATTCGTGATTTTCTTGTGTCTGAGCCGTTGAATTGCAACTCCACTTTGTCTCTATACTGACATTTTGCCTGTTTGATCGCCTTACAGAGTGAATAACTACAATGTTTGCATTCAACCATATTCCCAGTCACTTTGCCATGGTTAAATGCGGTGGTTCATGCTTTCAGTTTTGTGTGAATGCTGCCATCTATCCACTGTTTCTTGTTTGGGTAGGTTTTAATAGTCACGGTGGGAACAACATCCCCTATACACTTCCTGATGAACTCAGTCACCGTGTCCGTGTATACATCAATGTTGTTATCCGAGACAACCCGGAACATATCCCAGTCCGCGTGATCAAAACAATCTTGAAGCAAGGATTCCGATTGGTCAGACCAGCATTGAATAGACCTTAGCACGGGTACTTCCTGTTTGAGTTTCTGCCTATAGGAAGGGAGGAGCAAAATGGAGTTGTGATCTGATTTGCCGAAGGGAGGGCGGGAGAGGGCATTGATGGCATCCTGGAAGAGAGAATAGCAGTGGTCGAGTGTTTTCCCAGCGCGAGTACTACAGTCAATGTATTGATAGAACTTCAGTAGCGTTTTCCTCAAACTTGCTTTGTGAAAATCCCCAGTTACAATAAATGCAGCATCAGGATATGTGGTTTCCAGTTTTTAAAGTCCAGTGTGGATATCTACCCTGTTAAAATCCCCAGCTACAATAGATGTGGCCTCAGGATATGTGGTTTCCAGTTTTTAAAGTCCAGTGTGGATATCTACCCTGCACATCGACTCAGTACGGTTACCCCGTGTATATAGCCAAGTTACCGTTACTCATTGTGTATTTATTCCTTGCATTATTATTTTTCTACTATTTATCTTATTTTTCTCTCTGCATTGTTGGGAAGGTCCCATAAGTAAGAGTTATTCTGTTATTCTACACCCGTTGTTTACGGAGCATGTAACAAATAAAATTTGATTTGATTTCATGGATTTGTTCGCCCACTTCTGTCTTCATCTCCCTCCCTCTATCCCGCGCTCCCTCTATCCTGCTCTCCCCCCAGTGTCCTCCTCCTCCTCCGTCTTGATAAGACCACTAATCATTGTCGGACTGGTGAATCAACACATTCATCATGCAGATGATCATCACAATCTATCTCTGCTGGTTTATAAGGTGACAGTTTCATATATACGGCCTCGGACCAAATGGGTGTTGGAGTTGGGCAGGTTCTGCGGTCAAGGACAGACAAGGGGGGGGAGTGTTGGAGGTGGGCAGGTTCTGCGGTCAAGGACAGACAAGGGAGGGGAGTGTTGGAGGTGGGCAGGTTCTGCGGTCAAGGACAGACAAGGGAGGGGAGTGTTGGAGGTGGGCAGGTTCTGCGGTCAAGGACAGACAAGTTGGAGGTGGGCAGGTTCTGCGGTCAAGGACAGACAAGGGAGGGGAGGGATGGAGGTGCTGGTGGTAGACAGGGACAAATCTAAAACATTGCTAAACAGAGACAAAAGGCAGACCGTTGCTACTTGGGGCCTGGGGAAGTCTAATGTACTGTAATAACAGTCTAATATAGTGTAATAACAGTCTAATATAATGTAATAACACAGTAATAAATTACTTTGAACAAATGAAATAATTAATTATAGTTACATTTCTCATAAAATAATGATTCTCTACACACACAAACTAATCCTTGAAAGGGGAGACTGGGTGAGTTTGCGTGAGGTGTGTTAAAGATAATGAACAGATGCGTCTGTGCCTGTCTGTGTGTTCTGGAATGTTCTACACAGTACCCATGTAACAACAGGAAGATTGGGAGGATTTCCTTATGTACATTTATGTGTATATGTGAGTCTTCATGCGTGTGTTTATTAAACAACACTGTGTGTGTGTGTGTGTGTGTGTGTGTGTGTGTGTGTGTGTGTGTGTGTGTGTGTGTGTGTGTGTGTGTGTGTGTGTGTGTGTGTGTGTGTGTGTGTGTGTGTGTGTGTGTGTGTATTTACATCCCTGCATCGTCAGTGACATAACTGAGCCTGAGACTTGGGTTCTGCTCTGCAGCTGTCAAGGGGGGCTGGACTCTGAGCTGAGCTGCCTGTAGCATCAGGATTAATTAACACCGAGGCCCAAAGTTCACTGGAGCAGCCCCAGGAACACACACTCCCTAACCACACACTGAGGTGCTAACATGCACAGAAGTACACACAGACAACTTAACCACACACACAAAGGAATACGCACACACAGAGAAAGGTGTACACACACACACAAGCTTAACTGCACTAGAGGTCCTATTTTGGTCTCTCTCTCTCTCATACCACAGCTACTCTTAGCACACATTTCAACAGCACTCTTGCATACATTTCACTCACTCTTGATTGCACTAAACTGAAGATGTATTATGATTGTGATTGATTGGATATCTATATAATGCAGCTATGTGTTGTGGTGCTAGGCATAGGCATGTGTCAAGAGCAGGTCATAAGAGGTGACCCAGAGCGTCCTGGGTGAGGTCAGTCAGTGAGAGGAGAGGAACCCACAGGGATTACTAGGATTTGCTGAGCAAATCTACTCAACAAAGCCAGCTTTCCCACTGCACATGTATGAAACCTAAGCTGATAACCTAACCACCCTGTCCTGAAACCCAAGAGTTTCTGAGAGTGAAATCACAAACTGAAAGCAGGTCTGTGAGAACACCACGGTTGCTATAGGGCCTTGTGAACACCTGCCACTAAAGCTCTTCTCTGGTTTCATTGGTTGTCAGTAGCCATGCCATGTTGATACCTTAAAGCTGGTGGCGTTGGTTGTCTTATTGCATTGGCCTAATATAGCTTGCCTGCTCCTAAGAACTCGGGAACGCGCCTGTGGGACTTTGTGGCGCTTAGCGAACGCTGGTTATAGCAGGCCAAGAGCTCTCTGTCATAAATTGTGGCTGTCATTGGCTGTGTTTTCTGTGGGCTACTATAGGCTATTCTAAAATGAACAGGGCAGATTATCACAGATCCCCCCCCCCCCCCCCCCCCCTTAAAGACTAATCGACACATCAAAACATTTCAAAAGCTGCAACAGCTGGAGTCTGTGATCAAAACGTGTAATGACAGAACTATAAAAGGCATAGCCATGGGAATGTGGTAACAACATCTATGTTCCGGCGTCCTGCTTGTTCCATATTTTTTTATCAGGCACTGAAACATGAGCACCCCACCCGCCTGACCGTCCATGCCCCAAATTCCTTGGGCATCAGCCCCGCAGGGTGGCAAATGAACACAGCCTGTCTGGTCCCTCCCCTACAGCGCATGTTTCAGCAGCCCACCCAACCGCCACAGGAGCACAGATAACTCATCCCCGCCTGATAACGAGACAAGTCCGCGGGGCCGGGGCCCTGACGCAGTGAGATCCGATCTGTGACCTATGCTCTTTAGCCCCACACACCCCATCACTCTCTCCCCAGGCCTGGGGCCCATATGTCCTATGCCTCGTTCCTGGCAAGGGTTAGGGGTTACATTCCCTTTGAAGGTAGTCTTACTCCCGGCTGTTCACCCGACCTGGCGGCATCCCAAGTCGTTATGTAATTCCCCAACTGCATTATGAACAACATTGGCAGTACAGTATCCTACCTGACCCAAGAGATATGCTAATTCCTGAGGTTTAGGCCTACATAACAAATATAGGACTTTACACAGGGACTGCCCTGATAGGCCTACATTCACTTGTTGAGGCAATAGAGCGCATAAATAGTTAATTCTGATCTGACAGTTGAATCACTTCTGGCAACCAGCAATGTTTGTTCTTTACTCTGAAGTTGGGATTAATTGTAGGACTGTACATTCTATGATTTATGTAATTGTATCAATATTTTGGCATAGTCATTCTAAATAGGTTACAGAGTAGGCCTACAGAGTGACTGCTACAAAGTTGACAATTTGTGTGTGTGTGTGTCCCACTCCACGTGACAGTATAGATAGGCTACACTCGAAGTTGAGTCACGCCTAATTCCAAAAGAGGGAGAGAATGTGTGTATGTGTGTGTGTGTGTGTGTGTGTGTTTATAAACAAAGAGAACATTCAGAAGTACAAATTCTCAAGACCCATGTGTTTCTTGTTATTGTTGTAGTTTTGATTATAGTGGGTGGGAGGTGGGGGGATTTAATGAGGGTGGGGTAGAAGAGAGGAGGAGAGCGTTTGTAGCTTACCTTCCACCCAGCCGAACTGTTGCTGTCGCCTTTGTCTTTGAAGTACGGCACACATCTCACCATCCAGTCATAAATCTGAGACAGAGTCAATCTCTTGTCCGGCGTGCTCTCTATGGCTTTGGTTATCAGGTCAGCATATGATAGATTCCCCCACGCGTTCCTGCGCGACGAAGACTTCCGTGGAGTCTGCGAACCCGGGCCGCTGGTGCCGAGTGCGCCCGAAGTGGTCGTGGGGGAGTGGGAGGAGAGCGGGGAGCCTCCGTTCTCCTGTCCAGACAGCAGTCCTTCGGCCGTAGGGCTGTTGCTGTTCTGGTGGTCTGCTCCCACGCTGGAGCTGGTGCCATTGACGTTGATGGCCATGGAAGTGGCATGTTGTTCCTCTTCATCATCCTCTTCTTCGGGTATAATGTCAGTGTCGTTGCTTTCTGGTTTCCCCGCATTGGACTCGGGTCGGGGCAACGGCCAGGTGCACGATCTTGGCCGTTTTTGTGGCTCGAAGTCTGGGTCTATGGCCACGTCCAACTCATGGAAAGGACTGGGAGTTGGGATCTCGGCCATCTCTCCTTCAATTACTAGTTCGTCCCCGTTGCCCGCTGATAAAGTCAGTAGATAAGTAGTGGAGAGCTGTCAAAGTTGCATTCCATGAAAGCACGCCCCCGTCCTTTGTTGCTATTCCAGACCAGCAGTCCCCAAGGGTCACTGCAAACTCAGCGCGAAATTATAAATTAAATCCTCCGTATTAAAAAAAGAGCATCAATATGCTGTTCAGGGTGGATTTAAAACGTAGAATGTCGTGGACTATTATAAATGTATTAACACCATAACTGGTAAACTATGGCTATTCTCCTTGGCTCAAAAAACAAGCCACAGCTACTTCACGTTTGACAATCGCAACAGTTCAAAACGGGTTGCTGCATATTCATGGTATTTCTCCTCGACTGGAGCAATGGTAATAATAACAGTATAGTGTGTACAGTTCGGTTCACGAGTAAATTATAAACGGTGTACCACGGGTTCGTTCATCAATAAGCGGTTACGCGTTCCTTCCTTGCACGTTCAAGATCAAATCCCGCACTGATCCAAAATGACTGAATACACCTATTGCCACCGTGAAAGTGAAGCTGTGGCCAGGACACAGTGCAGCCCCCTTTCAGGGCTGCCACGGATAACCGCGCTATGGTGAATTAGATGGCTGCAACACCAGCGATTAATTACCGCATAGTTCTATTCCAATTGTCATTGCTGCCATTTGAACAAACTCCCTTTCGCTTCCAAGTCCTTTCTACTACCAGACTGCAGACAGGAAACCTGCGTTTGTTGTCAGTGTCGACAGAAAAACGAAAAGGAAATGAATAACCAAAAATTATATCTGTCTGTTCAACGTCGCCTCTACTGACCACGCAGCACAGTTGGTATGGAAAACGAAACGCCACCTCACTCTCAGTTACAGTAGCCTACCTCTCCAGCAGCACACATAAACACTAACCTATCTGCTTAGCATATTCCGTCTTAAGACAGCCCTCAACAAGCTCGAAGTTATACAGCAACAGCAGCAATAGGCTAGTAGCGTTGCCACCCCCACTGAAAAGGCAAGCCCCCTGGATTCAGTATACGAGATCGCCCTTTAAAGAGACACTGCTCCTAAGCATGTGTGCACTAAAGCAGTGGATGCTGCTGAGGGGAGGACGGTTCATAAAAACGGCTGGAACGGAGCAAATGGAATGGCATCAAACACATGGAAACCATGTATGATATTTGATACCATTCCACCAATTCTAATTCCGCTCCAGCCATTACCACGAGCCCATTCTCCCCAATCAAGACGTCACTAACCTCCAGTTGGGGCGCGCAGGCATGTCAAGGCAAGCAGTGTGTGGAAGGATACAGAAATAGACAGACAGATCGTCAAAATATTTTTTTACACTGATAAGAACACAAAGAATATTCAAAGTTGGACAGAGGACATTCATATTTAATTCCAAATAATTGTATTGCTCCTTCTGGAAATGTTTACAATTCATAAGTTAATGACACAGGCTACATTAGGACAATCATTTATACATATTGTTGACATATATTATTGTTGCCACTTCCTCTGTAGCACACTATTACAATGTAACAACTGACATACACATGTGTAACAACATAGGCAAATACCAGCAGGTGTGTTTATATTCCTTGTATTGGGTATTACACTTCGTTCATGACATGCACATGTCATGCATTCTATCAAATATGTCAATGAAAGTCTCTCAGTCAAATTGAGTAATTTTAAAAATGTCTATCACTTGTCCCTTTAATCCGTGAGCATGGGTGCCAATCAATCTCGACAGCGCTCGCAGAACACGCCCCTTTCAAAACAGATCGACCGCTTCAAACATATGACGTCATTCCAGTTATAATCAAGAGATAAGGGAAAAATCCTATACAGTTCTCCGTTCTGTAAAGTGATACTTCGGAGTGATCTCCCTCCCCCACCACCTCCCTCCTTGTCTGTACGAAAATATCAGCAGTAGCCAGCCTACATACGTCTTTGTTCCAGAGAAGATGTTGTGTAAATTGCCGGTCCACCTTGCAGGGACACGCGGTCTCGATTTCTGTAATCTGTACAGAAATTATCGTGCTCCACCTGTGCGAACTGCGCTGTATTCATCAATGAATTCTTGGAACGGTTGGTATTGATTATGACTGGATAATAACGATCCGATATAATAGTTCAGAAAAAACACGCACACATCCTGCAAGGCATTACTTGTGTAGTTATGGCTTTGAATTTCACATGGAAAACATCCACACTATTTCATTTATTATGATCACAAAGGAAATAGATACACATGCATACAAAACGAACACAAGAACACACTGACACACACACACAGTCCCTCTTTGTTCCTCCTGTCCCAACTATATAAAGAGGAATGGCTGATCCAGCAGTTAGGTGCCTGTGAATAGCTGCTGCAGTGGAGGGTTAACTGCGGGGTGATGTCACCTAGGTCCTAAGGCTGTACCAATCACCTGGAGCTCCTAACAGTCTGAAACGGCCCGACCTAACTTGGCACAATGTGTTTAGGCATCAGAGAGAGGAAAGGGACACAGGAGGTGGATGAATGAATGCTTCTGTAAGAGGACAGTGTAAAAGAGAGAGAGCAGTGAGCGAGAGAAAAGGTGTGACAGGTAGTCTTGCTGCTTGAATTGAAAACAGTGTCATCCTTCAGGGGTATATTTATAATGATCACATCACAGCATTGTCAGATGTGTCATTTCAGGCCAAGAACATGTATAGCTGTTTGAAGTGCTCCTGTCACTTTAATCTATACCCACCTGCTGTGAACTCTGATGTCACTCACCACATCACAGGAACCAGCTCAACAAAGACTTCCATTCAGTGTCCCTAAAAGAGCGAACACATCAACAGGATAGTTGTCTGCACAGTAGGGAGCCGTTCATTCGCTTGCTCTCGTTGCAGTGTGTTATAGGGGTCACAGGTCTACTGCAGAGGCCTACCATGGAGAATGATAGAGATAACATCATTGTATCGTCACATTATTTGGGCTCCCGAGTGGTACAGCGGTCTAAGGCACTGCATTTCAGTGCTTGAGGCGTCACTACAGACACTGGTTCAAATTCAGGCTGTATCACAACCAGTCGTGATTGGGAGTCCCATAGGGCGGCGCACAATTGGGCCAGTGTCGTCCGGGTTTGGCCGGTGTAGGCCGTCATTGTAAGAATTTGTTCTTAACTGACTTGCCTAGTTAAATAAAGGTAAAAATAAAATGGCATCTGTGTGTGTAATCTCCATTCTGAAGTAGTCAATTTCATTTTACTACTTTTATGAGTTGGCAAACAAACTGAAAGGGTGCATACTGCCACCTAGTGTTTTCTCACGGGTATAATTCATTGGCTGATCCTTCCTGGTGACCTGGATGGAATCATGTGATCCTTCCTTAACCCATAGTATGTCCCACCCAGTTGACTACTTTAAAATGGTGGGAACCCTCAATGGCAATGTCCATGCCAAAACAGGTTTTATCCATCTAGAACCCTCTAACTCTATGGGTCCTACGTACTTCAATCAGATATATTAGTGACTCTCTCTCCTCCACCCCCACCCAGAACACACTGTTCCTAACACTTCATTACCCCTCAAAGGCCGATGATGACCTGAAATATTGTTTGTATCATTACCTTCCTTGTGACACTAATTCTATTATTGAACCAATAGGCTCCCATTAGAGGGGCCGGGCCACAAAACCATCCAGTTGTAACTACCCATAATCTGACCCTCAAAGCTTCCAAACTGTCCCCTTCCTCACATATTGATCACTTCACTCTCCAACCCCCTCTCTCAAACCCTACCTCCACCCCTATGTGCCATCCACCTCTTTATCATGTCCACTACCACAACCAGTCAGTGGCTAGTGTAATGTTGTGTACTGGCCAGGATCCCTGCTCACAGGACCAGAGGACTGTAGCCACCCCTCTGTGCCAGCGTGAATCATCCAATTAAGATGTACACAAGAGAGGGTGGCCATCTCTGTTTGTGTCTGATGTTTTCCCAAACAGAGTAATGCTCTGATTGGATTAGAGCCCTCGGAATAGACCGTGATTGATTTTCCCTTAATGGAGAGTTATGGTGGAATCATAGACCTCGATAGACATCACATCATTGTGTCTGCCCCATTATGTCGTCTGTGACAGCATGGACAGTGCCATTGACGCCATCTCCATTTTGAAGTAGTCAAATGCTCTTCTTCTACTTCTTCTGAGTCGTAAACAAACTGAAAGGGTGCACACTGCCACCTAGAGTGGGTTGTTTGAACAGGTATAAATACAAGGTTGGCGATTTACTGCCACCTGCAGTTATGAAATGTTTCCTCACAAGTCTAATTCATTGGCTGATCCCTCCTGGTGACCTGGATGGAATTATGTGATCCTTCCCTAACCCATAGGAAGTCCCACACAGGTGACTATTTCAAAATGGTGAAAGTGTTCAATGGCACTGTCCATGCTAAAACAGGCTTTTGGACACTATAGCTCTATATCTATCTCTATGGGTGGAATAGACTGGAACTTACAGCTAACAAACTGACACACACACACACGTCCAGTGGCATTTTGATACTTACCAGAGAGCTGATAAGAGATAGTATATCTAATCTATGTGATGTGTCCTGTTACTTCAGCTCAGCAAAGACTTCCATTCAGTGTCCCTAAAAGAGCGAACACATCAACAGGATAGTTGTCTGCACAGTAGGGAGCCGTTCGTTCGCTTGCTCTCGTTGCAGTGTGTTATAGGGGTCACAGGTCTACTGCAGAGGCCTACCATGGAGAATGATAGAGATAACGTCATTGTATCGGTCACATTATTTTGGGCTCTCGAATGTCACAGCAGTCTAAGGCACTGCATCTCAGTGCTAGAGGTGTCACTACAGACCCTGGTTTGATTCCAGGCTGTATTACAACTGGCCATGATTGGGAGTCCCATAGGGCTGTGCAGAATTGGCCCAGTGTCGTCTGGGTTAGGGTTTGGCTGGGTTAATCCGTCATTGTAAATAAGAATTTGTTCTTACCTGACTTGCCTAGTTAAATAAAATGTAAAAAAAAAACTGGATGACGTCATTAGAAGCAATAATAACAAACCTCTTGGTCATCACTTACCCTCTGTTGCCATCTTGTGGTAAAACGTTAAACATCAGCTCAGTGTTTCAGCGGGTTTTTTGCTTCAGCTCTGTGTTCAAGCCATACCGGCAGTAACCTGTTTGATCATTTGAATAGACTGTGGCATCTAACACAATCAATATATATCCAACACATAATGGTGAATAAAATATTGCATCTGAGCTCAGTGTTGTAGTCAGTGGTGCCACTTAGGCCAGCAGCATATCCCACTGCTGGCTTGTTTCTGAAGCTAAGCAGGGTTGGTCCTGGTCAATCCCTAGATGGGAGACCAGATGCTGCTGGAAGTGGTGTTGGAGGGCCAGTAGGAGGCACCCTTTCCTCTAGTCAAAAAAAATATCCCAATGCCCCAGGGCAGTGATTGGGAAGATTGCCCTGTGTGGGGTGCTGTCTTTCGGATGGGACATTAAATGGGTGTCCTGACTCTCTGTGGTCACTAAAATATCTCATGGCACTTATTGTAAGAGTAGGGGTGTTAACCCTGGTGTTCTGGCTAAATTCCCAATCTGTCCCTAATGCCATCACAGTTACCTAATCATCCCCAGTTTACAATTGACTCATTATCCCCCTCCTCTCCCCTGTAACTTTTCCCCAGGTTGTAAATGAAAATGTGTTCTCAGTCAACTTACTTCGTAAAATAAGGGTTCAATTAAAAATCACACCCCACTCAGCTTTAGGATCCTAGTGAAACATTAATTATCGTTTTCAGGTGTGTTCAGCCAAGGCCAGAGTGACAACCAACAGGATGCAGACCCCCGGGGCCAGGACTGAGCAGCCCAGCAGCTAGGGATTGCCTAAATAGTTATCTCCCCTGATGTGAGCATGTTTTCAATACAGACTCCTTTTGTCGTACTGTATTCCATATAACACACCTTATGAAAGTTGCAGAGTATACCCTTAACCTTGTAATAAATCAAATCTAGTGATACATAACTTGACATTGTGGGAGGATAACCAACCTTCCAATTAATGGCAATGCATTTCTTAGCTGCTATAAATGCTTGGTCAGTGTTTTCAGTCTCCAGTATCAACATTTCCAAGCAGACAAAAACAGGGAGAAGGGAGAATCTGTAGACATGCTGAGATAAAATAACATACTCTTATCCAGAATTCAACCAGCCTTCACAAGACCATACCGTATGCTAATATGTTCCCTTTTGTGTTTTACACCGCCATCAGAATAATTACATTTCTGAGTGCATGATATTCAGTTTAACTGGCATGTAGTACATTCTATGGATGGTTTTAAACGGCAGTAATTTATGTCTGAGATATGAGTATGACTGGGCATTCAACCTATAGGCATTCAGTGTGACAGGTTAGTACAGTGGTGCACCTATTGGACCTAGGCCTTCAGTGGTGAACCTATTGGACCTAGGCCTTCAGTGGTGAACCTATTGGACCTAAGCCTTCAGTGGTGAACCTATTGGACCTAGGCCTTCAGTGGGGAACCTATTGAACCTAGGCATTCAGTGGTGAACCTATTGGACCTAGGACTTCAGTGGTGAACCCATTGGACCTAGGCATTCAGTGGTGAACCTATTGGACCTAGGCCTTCAGTGGTGAACCTATTGGGCCTAGGCCCTCAGTGTGTGACAGGTTAGTACAGTGGTGAACCTATTGGACCCAGGCCTTCAGTGGTGAACCTATTGTACCTAGGCCTTCAGTGGTGAACCTATTGGACCTAGGCCTTCAGTGGTGAACATATTGGACCTAGGCGCTCAGTGTGTGAACCTATTGGACCTAGGTCTTCAGTGGTGAAGCTATTGGACCTAGGCCTTCAGTGGTGAAGCTATTGGACCTAGGCCTTCAGTGGTGAACCTATTGGACCTAGGCCTTCAGTGGTGAACATATTGGACCTAGGCCCTCAGTGTGTGAACCTATTGGACCTAGGTCTTCAGTGGTGAAGCTATTGGACCTAGGCCCTCAGTGGTGAACCTATTGGACCTAGGTCTTCAGTGGTGAACCTATTGGACCTAGGCCCTCAGTGTGTGACAGGTTAGTACAGTGGTGAACCTATTGGACCTAGGACTTCAGTGGTGAACCCATTGGACCTAGGCATTCAGTGGTGAACTTATTGGACCTAGGCCTTCAGTGGTGAACCTATTGGGCCTAGGCCCTCAGTGTGTGACAGGTTAGTACAGTGGTGAACCTATTGGACCCAGGCCTTCAGTGGTGAACCTATTGTACCTAGGCCTTCAGTGGTGAACCTATTGGACCTAGGCCTTCAGTGGTGAACATATTGGACCTAGGCGCTCAGTGTGTGAACCTATTGGACCTAGGTCTTCAGTGGTGAAGCTATTGGACCTAGGCCTTCAGTGGTGAACCTATTGGACCTAGGCCTTCAGTGGTGAACCTATTGGACCTAGGCCTTCAGTGGTGAACATATTGGACCTAGGCACTCAGTGTGTGAACCTATTGGACCTAGGTCTTCAGTGGTGAAGCTATTGGACCTAGGCCCTCAGTGGTGAACCTATTGGACCTAGGTCTTCAGTGGTGAACCTATTGGACCTAGGCCCTCAGTGTGTGACAGGTTAGTACAGTGGTGAACCTATTGGACCTAGGCCTTCAGTGGTGAACCTATTAGACCTAGGCCTTCAGTGTGTGACAGGTTAGTACAGTGGTGAACTTATTGGACCTATGCCTTCAGTGGTGAACCTATTGGACCTAGGCCTTCAGTGTGTGACAGGTTAGTACAGTGGTGAACCTATTGGACCTAGGCCTTCAGTGTGTGACAGGTTAGTACAGTGGTGAACCTATTGGACCTAGGCCTTCAGTGGTAAACCTATTGGACCTAGGCCTTCAGTGTGTGACAGGTTAGTACAGTGGTGAACCTATTGGACCTAGGCCTTCAGTGGCGAACCTAATAGGCCTTCAGTGTGTGACAGGTTGGTGATTCTGAAAGGACAGCAACCATAATACCAGCGCACTCATGTAGGACAGTGCACTTTTTGTAAAACACAAAGGGCCAGTGGTGTAGTGGAGGCTATACGCAGGTATACGCCATATACCCACTTTGTTGTCAGTAGGCATTATTCAGTGGGCATTGCCTATATCCGCTTCTTAATCCCTTCCCTTTAGTCCGAAGTGTTGGTTAGTAGGCTATTTGTGATGCGCATTTGTCATCATGTGCTGTTTGCATCAGGGGCGTAGACATGGATGGGCCTGGGTGGACAGAGGCCCACCCACTGGGGAGCCAGGCCCTAACAGATCCACCCAACAGATGTGGTTTAAGCATTGTTGTGGACTTAGACCATCACATTTCTGTAGTGGGATTTTGAGAGTGAACATTTGAAAAATCTATAGGAAAACTCATACAAACCATAGGAAAACATTGGATTTTTCACACAGGGTGCCTTGCCTTCGCTGGGTGGGAACTTTTTGGCAAAATTACAGTATACCCACTTCTCTAGGCACCAACCACTACACCACTGCATAGGGCCGATGGAAAGACAGCAGTGACACACAGCATGATGTTAAAGGATCAGCAGTCTATAAACTCTGACATAATGAGCCAGTAGGTCCCATTCATAAGAATACAAAAACAGTATTTCCCAATTGAAATTTACAACTATTACTTCTCAGTGCAAAAAACATTTCACATTTAGCACGCAAAGTAACCAGCGACCTAAAGTTTAAGGTGGAACTGACAGTGATAACTGAAAACAAACAATCATAATATCTGCCAAAAATATCAAATTCCCAGTTTATGCTACAAAACCAACTTTATGAGAGGTTTTAAACATAGGTGCTATGTGACTCAACGTTCCATGATGTACACAAAGACATTTTTGTCTAAATAGATGGATGCAGTTCAATGCATGATTAATATAATTCACCAATACATTTCTTTGGAGTCCAAAAAATATTACTATCAGGTTGTAAACCACAGCTGGCCTGCTACATTGTTTGCTGCCTCCATTCGGGTTGCACTGTTCCAAAAACTAACAAATGTAACTAAAGCTGGAAATGTCAATACAATCAAACTAGCAAGGGAAATGAACGCAAGTCAGTCAAAACGTGGCTAATAGGCTAGCTTATCTATTTATGTAGCAAGCTAAAAACACAGGAACCTAACGTTAGCTAGATAGAAGTCATGCCATTGGAGGAGTGGGTGAATTACTGACTTTTTCCCCTCATATTGTTATTCGGTGGCTATACACATCTGGAGATTCAGGTGTCATTTGGTTAGTTAGCAAGGACCTGAACTACTGTTATCCAGTTAGCATATCTCTTGTGTTCGCAAATTCACTCTGGCTCTCTACTCCAATTTCAGAGCACTCTCATCTGAGTGTGCCAGAACAACTGATTAATTTACGAACACGCAACACCTGCGGAATTACAACCGGTGTCAGTAAACGTAGACAAAAAAAGTAATAGTTTGTCAAAAATGCTCTAGATAACATGTAAACAACCTAACCAGCTCTGTTACGGCTAGTAAAATGGTTAGAGTGAGGTGTTCTCTCATTTGTGTCTGGAAGTAGCTAGCTAGGAAGCTAGTCAACTTTAGCTAGTTAGCTTGGGTGCTTGGTTGGGATAAGCATGCATTGGCAGGCAAGCTGCAGAAGGATGAGGAGGCTACACATCTCTATCGTTTATCAGTGCAATTTTGATGGCCAACTAGCTGAAAAAGTTTGAGGGGATTTATCTAATGTCTTTTAGATTTTAGTGAATATTGCTCTGGCTAGCATTAGTTATTGTTGTTGTTGATGTGCATAACTGATGGAAAGATAGCCTACCTTACCATGGTTGTTTGATCAATAGAACTGTAAGGTTCCCAAATGTAAGAGGACTCCCGTGGTCTTTAGATATTTGCAGAAATCATGTAAATGAATTTAGTGTCTTTTGGTGAATGGTTTCCAATGGTGTAAAGTCGTGCTGTTGCTACTGCCTCTAAACACACAGTAAGGTTCAAAGTGAATGATGGCAGGCCCGTGTGGCAAATGACTTGTTTGTATAAAGGTCTACTTTATCTCTGATTTGCTATAGCGCACTGGTCGGTGTAGGTGGTCCTGGACGAGACAGATGTTTTATTCACTGTCTATTAAATGTCCAAACGCGCCACCACTTTCCCAATCTAGATTGCTATAAAATTAGTATATGTAATTCCCAAACATTCAAAGAATTTATGAAAACGTGAAAATGACCACATCTAAGTGGTTGCTTGTCAGAAAATGTTTTTAAAAAGTGACATTCTTCCTGGGGGTGTATATGAAAAGATTTTATGTTGCTAAAATGCTGTCAGTTCCACTTTAAATGCAACAATGTTTCACACACATCAAAGAGATGGCTAACACCACTGCAATAAAAAAAACACAGTTCCGCTCACCAGATGATCATTTGAAACTTAGCTTCTCCCTTTTCAAGAATAACTTCCAACAAGAAGTTAACAAATTAGCAACAACATCCTCTTCGACAACACCTGCTGCAAACTAGCCAACAACAAAAGTTAGCTAGTTAGACCATGGGAAAACTACTGCTCGCTATTGCACAGTAATATTTTGGCCTTTCATGAAGGCAGAAGTTTCCATATGTTTTTTGTAAATACAGTTCCACTCATTAAGTCAAAATGCAATTGGTTGATTCCACTGTCACTCCAACCCTTTCCAACAAAAATTTAAGAGATTAAATCAGAACATAATTGAAAATAATAATTTAATTATTATTGTTATACTATTATAATCATTATTTTATAAATCCTTAGCCCTTCTCTGAAGGCATATAAAGCCCATTGTTCCCCACTGTTTGGGTTAGTAACACATTTGTAGAGTGGCTTTATTTTCTCCTTTAGCATGCATTTTTTCACTATTCTGAATGTCTAAAGAATTAATTTCTTGTTCTGAAATATGAACCCAGAAATACTGGACATTTTGAACTCTTATTATGGTGGTGATTTAACAAAATTACAATCATGGTCTTGAATTTGACTTTTCTGGTCTCTGGCTTTTTGCCTCAGACCCCTTGTCCCCCTCCCGGTCTTGTCCCCCTCCCGGTCTTGAATCGGGCTTTAGGTGGTCTCGAACACAACACTGTTAGAGCTACTAGTGTGCAGCTTTTGCTTTCTGAAATCATCCAACACATCTAACATTTCCTAAGACAAATAGTTAAGTAATAATGTATGTTTTTCTTTGCAGTTTCATCCTTGAAAAGGCTCAAGACACCTTTCTCTTCACCTTTAGATTCTACTGCATGATTTATTACACAGTAGGCACAAATACATTACATTTAGCATTTTTACAGGGCAGATGGCTGGCTACATACCTCATGTATACTCACTGCTATTTCTTCCTTGATCTATGTATTTTGTAATTACATGTACAGCACTTCATTTTATATTTTTTAGTGGCACAGTTCAAACCCAACCATAGGGGGGCGGTAGTTATCCACCAAGAAGGACATTTGTTCAGTTCATATTTCCATCCCTTCAGCGCATACTGATGATGTGTCGTCCCTTATTGCTTAATTAGCTAATTAAGCAATAAGGCCAGAGGGGGTGTGGTATATGGCCAATATACCACGGCTAAGGACTGTTCTTACGTACGATGCAACACGGAGTGCCTGAACACCGGCCTCAGCTGTGGTATATTGGCAATATATATTGGCAAAACCCCCGAGGTGCCTCATTGCTATTATAAACTGGTTACCAGCGTAATTAGAGCAGTAAAAATACATGTTTTGTCATACCCGTGGTATATGGTCTGATATATGTCAGCCAAATCAGCATTCAGTGCTCGAACCACCCAGTTTATAAGTAGCTATGCCTCCCTCTGTTCTCCATGTATGTTTTAGGAAGACTAATATGGGACATGAATGAGTTTCTCTTGTTCCCGTCAGTTCCCTTTAAAGTATGTGAGGGAGATAGGTCAGTAAATTTGGAGTGTTTATTGGTTAGTTCCATAGACTTTGCATCGTTGTATGTCCCATTATGGCATCTGTGACAGCAGGGGGAGTGCCATTGAGGGCATCTCCATTTTTAAGTAGTCAATCTTCTTCTATTACTTTTATGAGTTGGCAAAAAAAACTGAAAGGGTGCACACTGCCACCTAGAGTGGGTTGTTTGAACAGGTATAAATACAAGGTTGGTGATTTACTGCCACCTAGAGTGGGTTGTTTGAACAGGTATAAATCCAAGGTTGGTGATTTACTGCCACCTAGAGTGGGTTGTTTGAACAGGTATAAATACAAGGTTGGTGATTTACTGCCACCTAGAGTGGGTTGTTTGAACAGGTATAAATACAAGGTTGGTGATTTACTGCCACCTAGAGTGGGTTGTTTGAACAGGTATAAATACAAGGTTGGTGATTTACTGCCACCTAGAGTGGGTTGTTTGAACAGGTATAAATACAAGGTTGGTGATTTACTGCCACCTGCAGTTATGAAATGTTTCCTCACAAGTCTAATTCATTGGCTGATCCCTCCTGGTGACCTGGATGGAATCATGTGATCCTTCCCTAACCCATAAGAAGTCCCACCCAGTTGACTACTTGCTAAAATGGACTTTTGGGCACAAAAGTCCTCTATCTCTCTGACTGACTGTCTGTTGCGAGGTGTTTTAGCTTGTCACGTTATACTCCAGTCTAAAGGGATATAATTGATTGAGCCCTACTGTACCAATTGTTTGTGTTTTATGAGGTGTTTTTGCTGGTTATATTATACTTCAGTCTAAAAGAGAAGTTGCTGTTGGTTACCCATCCCCTTCATTTGTTGTGAGGTCTTTGGGGGTACTTTACTGTGATCCTCTCTTTGTGTGTGTAGTGTTACTGCGGTCCCCTTGAGTCCAGTACATCTCTGTCTGCATCTCGGTCAGTCTGGAGATGGTCCTCTGGAACGCAAAGATCTCCTCCTCCGCTGTGAACAGAGACAGATGGTCCCCCACATCCTACAAATAGGACCGCAGACAGTGGGTTTAACTCAACTACAACCATGACCAAAAACAATGGGGTTGACACAAACATGACCACAAAGATAATTTAACACGAACACAGTCGTTAACAAATCACAAACACAAATGTTTATATCAAGCAGGGGTTGGAACCGGTTCAGGAGATAGAACCGAAAACCGTAAAAAAAAATGTTTTGCGAAGAACAGAATCAGAATAAGGAATGAAAGTGATCTATACTCAACCGAAACTGAACCATTCTTTTAAAAGCATGGAAACAGGTTAATAACATTATTTTACGTTCCGGGAATTTTTTTTCCAGTCCCACAAAAAAAAGCAACAAAATGCCTATGCAAAGCTCTCACTATCACTCAAAAACGTATATTCCAGTGTCTGCCTGGCCTGACTGCTGAAATTCTTTGCCAGTGTGTGTGTGTGTAGGGTACCTCCCCCACTGAAGCATAGGCTATTGTAGCCTAGTGATGTTACAAGCGTGATTCAGAGATTAGGGAGAGAGATTTCTAATTAGAGAATAATGGATTAACTTTTTCAATGCTAGTTAAGGATACTATAGTACGTTTCACATTGGATTTATTCCTTCATAGAAGCCGCTCCTCCTAGGTATAATTCTGTGGAACTAATTCAGATAATGCATGTCATAACAAGATGCCCAGCGCTTCAAGCCTCCTCCTCCACCCTTCCTCATGCTCTCCTCACCTGCAAAATTTCATTAGCATCTCACGCCCTACTCTTGTCTGTCCACTGCATGGAAACAACTAGGCCTATATCTTGCCCGTTCCATAGTAAACTGCTCTATCCCCACTGATTGATGAAGTCATTTAATATTAAGCTACACAACAAAAATAAAAATTAAGATTTCAGAGCTTTAAAAAGGAACAGGTGGGCCTCCGTACAGGAGTTGCAGCGATGGGACAAATGGATATCACGAAATTGGGGAGAGAAAAAAGTGGAAAAATAAAAAAGGAACAATATAAACCATTACTTTTTTGGGGTTCGAACCGGTTTCCGAACATTATTTTGCTGGTCAGAAAATGATGGTTCTGTTCAAAAAGGAATAATTGGAAAATAATTTTTGGTTCCAACCCGACATTAAGAATGTGTTTTTGGTTATGTTCTGGTCTTGTTGTGGTTGGACCGTGTGGTCTCACCCCGCTCAGGCCCAGGTCGTCCAGTAGCATGCGGTCGCGGTCGTCCTCCCCTCCAGAGTGGACAAACAGCCTGTCCAGAGGGGCATCAGCTAACAGCACCACCCTCACCTGTGACAGATGGACAATGGAATGGTAACAACTCTGTAACAACTAAAGTGAAACAGTGACACCTGCTGTAAGATAGAGTGTGAATAGATGGTTACAGGTGATGCTATTGCACATAATAACGCCTACAACAAACTACAGTATAGACCCTGCAGCTACGGACCATGGCAGTATGTAAAATACTTGAGTTACAGGTACAGATTGGGAAGCACCTAGGCAGTAGTACCTAACACAGGTAGCCTAGTAGTTAAGAGCGTTGGGCCAGTAACCAAAAGGTCGCTGGTTTGAATCCCAGAGTAAGGCACTTAAACCTAATTGCTCCTGTAAGTTGCTCCTCATAAGAGTCTGCTAAATGACTAAAAATGTTAATGTAAAACATAAAGTTTTCCCCATGCAGTGTGACTGACACTGACCTTGTTGTCATAGAAATTGTCTATCAGTGTGATGAAGCGCCGTGCCTGATCCTTCAGAGTGAGGGTAAGCATGGGGACATGACGGATAAACACTGTGTCAAACGCCTGGGCCATCTCCAGGTAGTCACTAGCACCAACTGGCTGGAACATACAGAGACAGGGATAATAAGCAAAAACACACACGCACACACACGGAGGAGTTTAAACGCAATCACACAAGTACAGATGTAGGATCTTAATTTGACCTATATTGTCCAGGCAAAATAATCCTGCAGCAAAAGGACTTGAATGTTTAGTCCTGTTAATACTGTTAATTTAACAGTGGGCTTTCAGTTAATTTATGTAAATCACAACGCTCAGCTGCCGAAGACGTGGATGTCGATTATGGCATCCCCCCGCACCTCTGATTCAGAGGGGTTGGGTTAAATGCGGAAGACACATTTCAGTTGTACAACTGACTAGGTATCCCCTTTCCTGCGGTGCAGGAAAATTCTCAGCAACAAAAGATTGATAAAATTGAGATCCTATATCTGCATAGTACAATGTAGGGATTAATATGGCAAACCAGAATCCTGGGACTGTCCCTGGAACACTTCACATTTTCAGATTTTTTTTAATGACAAAACCCAGGAAATTACAACATTTTCCCCCAAAGTCACACTAAAGCTATTCCACAAAATACACAACACGCACAGCCAAAGATAGCTAAACATTCAATAGCACATTATCCAAACAGGTTGTCACATGTAAGCCTTTAGCCTAGTGTATTTACTTCACAAAAAGTCACCATAAATTCAAAACACACGTATAATTGAAACCGACAGACTGCACATGCGAACTGAACGCTACAGTATAGCCTATAAAATAACCTCTTTGAGCAGTCCTTGAGACTCTTCAGACAGTCACAAATGTATTAGGCCTATGCACAATTCACTACATAGGCATCTCTGTCACAGAGATGAAATCTGTTAACAATTCAGAGATGCATGAGGAAAAATATTATCCTGTCCTAGAGCAAGTATTCAGACCCCTTCCCTTTTTCCACATTGTTATATTACAATCTTATTTAAAAATAGATTAAATAAAAAATGTTGCTCATCAATCTACACACACACACACACAATATCCCATAATGACAAAGCGAAAACAGGTTTTTAGATTTTTTTGCAAATTTATAAAAAAATACAGTATTCAAACCCTTCGCTCAAGGACTCGAAATTGAGCTCAGGTACAGTTGAAGTCGGAAGTTTACATACACCTTAGCCAAATTAATTTAAACTCAGTTTTTCACAATTCCTGACATTTAATTCTAGTAAAAATTCCCTGTTTTGGGTCAGTTAGGATCACCACTTTATTTTGGGAATGTGAAATGTCAGAACAATAGTAGAGAGAATTATTTATTTCAGCTTTTATTTCTTTCATCACATTCCCAGTGGGTCAGAAGTTTACATACACTCAATTAGTATTTGGTAGCATTGCCTTTAAATTGTTTAACTTGGGTCAAACGTTTCGGGTAGCCTTCCACAAGCTTCCCACAATAAGTTGGGTGACAGAGCTGGTGTAACTGAGTCAGGTTTTGGAGGCCTTCTGTGGGATTGAGGTCAGGGCCTTGTGATGGCCACTCCAATACCTTGACTTTGTTGTCCTTAAGCCATTTTTCCACAACTTTGGAAGTATGCTTGGGGTACATTGTCCATTTGGAAGACCCATTTGCGACCAAGCTTTAACTTCCTGACTGATGTCTTGAGATGTTGCTTCAATATATCCACATCTTTTTTCCTCCAAACATAATGATGGTCATTATGGCCAAACAGTTCTATTTTTGTTTCATCAGACCAGAGGACATTTCTCCAAAAAGTACAATCTTTGTCCCCATGTGCAGTTGCAAACCGTAGTCTTAAACCGTAATATTAAAGTAAAAAAATGGATCCAAAATAAACTGACATTCACAAACAGAAAGAATACAGGCAAAAACAAAACATACAAAAACATGCCCGCACTTGCCCACAATCACACACAAAAACACAAACGCGACATGTGCACAACCACAACCAGTCAGAAAGTTGGAAACCCCCGAGCCCCGACCGGCAAGCATGCGCGGCACAAGTAGCCGTCACTTCCACTTAAGCACCACACTCCCCGAAATGGTCCACATATGGCCTCCAAACTCTGTCATATAAGTCTGGTTTTTGTTCGACTTCATAGTATATAGAAACCTAGTGGAACGTAACTAGATAGTTCAGTCCTCCAGTTTGTTATTGAGTGTGAATATGAGGCGTTTCCAATTGATGGCTATACAATTTTTTGCAGGAATTAGACCTAGATTAGAACACTTTCTCTAATATTGATCACCAATATTAACATTTCCCAACAGACAAAATCGTGGAGATGGATGGATATAAATTCCTTTCCACAATGAAATAATAACGCATACAGTACCAGTCAAAAGTTAGGACACACGGGTTTTCAGACCAGACAAGGGTTTTTCTTTATTTTTACTATTTTCTACATTGTATAATAACAGTGAAGAAATCAAAACAATGATATAACACATATGGAATCATGTAGTAACCATTTTATTTGAGATCCTTCAAAGTAGCCACCCTTTGCCTTGATGACAGCTTTGCACACCCTTGGCATTCTCTCAACCAGCTTCACCTGTAATGCTTTAACAACATTCTTGAAGGAGTTCTCACATATGCTCAGCACTTGTTGGGTGTTTTTCCTTCACTCCGCGGTCCAACTCATCACAAACCATCTCAATTGGGTTGATGTCGGGTGATTGTGGAGGCCAGGTCATCTGATGCAGCACTCCATCACTCTCCTTCTTGGTAAAATAGCCATTACCCAGACTGAAGGTGGGTTGGGTCATTGTCCTGTTGAAAAACAAATGATAATCCCACTAAGAGCAAACCAGATGGGATGGCGTATCGCTGCAGAATGCTGTGGTAGCCATGCTGGTTAAGTGTGACTTGAATTCTAAATAAATCACTGAGTGTCACCAGCAAAGCACCCCCACACCATTACACCATCTCCTACATGCTTCACGGTTGGAACTACACATGCAGACATCCTCCATCCACCTGCTCTGCGTCCCACAAAGGCACGGCGGTTGGAACCAAAAATCTAAGAGACCAAAGGACAGATTTCCACCGGCCTAATGTCCATTGCTCGTATTTTCTTGGACCAAGCCTGTCTCTTTTTATTATTGGTGTCCTTTAGTAGTGGTTTCTTTGCAGAAATTTGACCATGAAGGCCTGATTCACATCTTCTTTGAACAGTTGCTGTTGAGATGTGTCTGTTACTTGAACTGTGAAGCATTTATTGGGGTTGCAATTTCTGAGGCTGGCAAATCTAATTACCTTATCCTCTACAGCAAATGTAACTATGGGTCTCACTTTACTGTGGAGATCCTCATGAGAGTCAGTTTCATCATAGTGCTTGATGGTTTTTGCAACTGCACTTGAAGAAACGTTCAAGGTTCTTGAAGTTTTCCGCATTGACTGACCTTCATGTCTTACAGTAATGATGAACTGTCGTTTCTCTTTGCTTATTTGAGCTGTTCTTGCCAGAATATGGACTTGGTCTTTTAACAAATAGGACTATCTTCTGTGCACCATGCTACCTTGTCACAACACAACTGATTGGCTCAAACATATTAAGAAGGAAAGGAATTCCACAAATGTAATTTTAACAAGGCACACCTGTTAATTGAAATGCATTCCAGGTGACTACATCATGAAGCTGGTTGAGGGAATGCCAAAACGTGTGCAAAGCTGTCATCAAGGCAAAGGGTGGCAACTTGTTTAACACTTTTTTGGTTACTACATGATTCCATATGTTTTATTTCATAGCTTTGATGTCTTCACTATTAGAAAGTGAAGACATTTGCGACCAAGCTTTAACTTCCTGACTGATGTTTTGAGATGTTGCTTCAATATAGCCACATAATTTTCCTCCATCATGATGCCATCTATTTTGTGAAATGCACCAGTCCCTGCTCCAGCAAAGCACCCCCACAACATGATGCTGCCACCCCCATGCTTCACGGTTGGGACGGTGTTCTTCGGCTTCCTCCAAACATAACGATGGTCATTATGGCCAAACAGATCTATTTTTGTTTCATCAGACCAGAGGACATTTCTCCAAAAAGTACAATCTTTGTCCCCATATGCAGTTGCAAACCGTAGTCTGGCTTTTTTTATGGCGGTTTTGGAGCAGTGGCTTCTTCCTTGCTGAGCGGCCTTTCCGGTTATGTCGATATACAACTCGTTTTACTGTGGATATAGATACTTTTGTACCGGTTTCCTCCAGTATCTTCACAAGGTCCTTTGCTGTTGTTCTGGGATTGATTTGCACTTTTCACACCAAAGTACATGTATCTCTAGGAGACAGAACGCATCTTCTTCCTGAGCGGTATGATGGCTGCAAGGTTCCATGGTGTTTATACTTGCGTACTATTGTTTGTACAGATGAATGTGGTACCTTCAGGCGTTTGGAAATTGCGCCCAAGGATGAACCAGACTTTTCTGAGGTCTTGGCTGATTTCTTGTGATTTTCCCATGATGTCAAGCAAAGAGGCACTGAGTTTGAAGGTAGGCCTTGAAATACATCCAAAGGTACACCTCCAAATGACTCAAATTATGTAAATTAGCCTATCAGAAGCTTCTAAAGCCATGACATCATTTTCTGGAATTTTCCAAGCTATTTCAAGGCACAGTCAACATAGTGTATGTAAACTTCTGACCCACTGGAATTGTGATAGTGAACTAGAAGTGAAATAATCTGTCTGTAAACAATTGTTGGAGAAATTACTTGTGTCATGCACAAAGTAGATGTCCTAACCGACTTGCCAAAACTATAGTTTGTTCACAAATTTCTTGTTGAGTGGTTGAAAAACAAGTTTTAATGACTCCAACCTAAGTGTATGTAAACTTCCGACTTCAACTGTACATCCTGTTTTCATTGATCATCCTCGAGATGTTTCTACAACTTGATTGGAGTCCACCCGTAGTAATTTCAATTGATTGAATATGATTTGGAAAGGCACAAACCTCTCTATATAAAGTCCCACAGTTGAGAGTGTATATCTGAGCAAAAACAAAGCCATGAGGTAGAAGGAATTGTCCGTAGAGCTTCGAGACAGGATTGTGTTGCGGCATAGATCTGGGGAAGGGTACCAAAACATTTCTGCAGCATTGAAGGTCCCCGAGAACACAGTGGTCTCCATCATTCTTTTTTTTGTAACAGTATTTTTTATTGGAATTTCACCATTTTCACCCATATTAAGAGATACAACAACAGAGACAAAGCAACAAAAAAACAGAAAAAAAACAGCACTCACTTACACATACCTGCGTATATATATATATATATATATATACATACATACATACATACATACGCAGGTATGTGTAAGTGAGTGCTGTTTTTTTTCTGTTTTTCTATATATATATATATATATATATATATATATATATATATATATATATATATATATATATATATATATATATATATATATATATATATATATATATATATATATATATATATATATATATATATACACATGCATATACATATGTACATACACACACACACACCCATACATACATACGTACACCATTTTCCTCTTCCCGCTCGGTGCTTCTCTCACCCCATCCCCATCATTGCGTCTCTCAATACATACATTTTAAACAAACTTACAAACAGAAATTAAACAAAAAAGCTCAGTTTAAACCAAGAAGTTAGGTTCCACACATGGAACATACAGTGTAGTTCTGAAATACATAGATCCCCACCATTCTAAGAGAATCCTTGCAGCATAATAGCTGATACCTCAGGTTCTAGGTAACTTAGATAAGGTTCCCGTACTTTGTAGAACTGGTCTGTTTTAGAATGCAATGTACATGTCAGATATTCCAGAGGCACCCATTCAAATAGTATCTTATGCCAATCTTTAATAGAAGGAATCTTATCACTAATCCACTGTAAAAGGATGTTTTTCCTCGCTGCGAAGGTATGGATGTTGTAAAGCCTCCTTTTACCCACAGAAGTAACCTGCCTACTAGGGAGACCTAACAGTAAAGAAACTGGGTCCAATTCTAGATCAACCCCTAGGATCTTTTCAATTTCTTGCAGAACACCAGACCAGTATCTTTGTATTTTGGTACATGACCATAAACAATGTGTTAGGGTGCCTGTATCCGTTTTGCATTTAAGACACTGAGGAGAAGAGGAAGTGGGGCTAAAAGCATGTCTGCGATTTGGGGATATATGCAATCTGTATATTATTCTTAATTGGATTGCTCTAGTACGGTTACATATAGATATTGTTTTTGCATATCTCCAAATGTCCTCCCACATCTCTTCGTCAATAGTAACAGACAATTCTTTCTCCCACACTTGTTTCACTCTCTGTGTGTTGACAGCAGAAAAGGACCTTAAAGCATCATAAAACAGACTTACAGAAATGTTTTTTTGTAGGAAAAAAAGCATTCTTTCAATGACAGACAAACAGTGGGGCAAAAAAAGTATTTAGTCAGCCACCAATTGTGCAAGTTCTCCCACTTAAAAAGATGAGAGAGGCCTGTAAATTTTCATCATAGGTACAGTGCCTTGCGAAAGTATTCGGCCCCCTTGAACTTTGCGACCTTTTGCCACATTTCAGGCTTCAAACATAAAGATATAAAACTGTATTTTTTTGTGAAAAATCAACAACAAGTGGGACACAATCATGAAGTGGAACGACATTTATTGGATATTTCAAACTTTTTTAACAAATCAAAAACTGAAAAATTGGGCGTGCAAAATTATTCAGCCCCCTTCAGTTAATACTTTGTAGCGCCACCTTTTGCTGCGATTACAGCTGTAAGTCGCTTGGGGTATGTCTCTATCAGTTTTGCACATCGAGAGACTGAAATGTTTTCCCATTCCTCCTTGCAAAACAGCTCGAGCTCAGTGAGGTTGGATGGAGAGCATTTGTGAACAGCAGTTTTCAGTTCTTTCCACAGATTCTCGATTGGATTCAGGTCTGGACTTTGACTTGGCCATTCTAACACCTGGATATGTTTATTTTTGAACCATTCCATTGTAGATTTTGCTTTATGTTTTGGATCATTGTCTTGTTGGAAGACAAATCTCCGTCCCAGTCTCAGGTCTTTTGCAGACTCCATCAGGTTTTCTTCCAGAATGGTCCTGTATTTGGCTCCATCCATCTTCCCATCAATTTTAACCATCTTCCCTGTCCCTGCTGAAGAAAAGCAGGCCCAAACCATGATGCTGCCACCACCATGTTTGACAGTGGGGATGGTGTGTTCAGCTGTGTTGCTTTTACGCCAAACATAACGTTTTGCATTGTTGCCAAAAAGTTCAATTTTGGTTTCATCTGACCAGAGCACCTTCTTCCACATGTTTGGTGTGTCTCCCAGGTGGCTTGTGGCAAACTTTAAACAACACTTTTTATGGATATCTTTAAGAAATGGCTTTCTTCTTGCCACTCTTCCATAAAGGCCAGATTTGTGCAATATACGAAATGATTGTTGTCCTATGGACAGTCTCCCACCTCAGCTGTAGATCTCTGCAGTTCATCCAGAGTGATCATGGGCCTCTTGGCTGCATCTCTGATCAGTCTTCTCCTTGTATGAGCTGAAAGTTTAGAGGGACGGCCAGGTCTTGGTAGATTTGCAGTGGTCTGATACTCCTTCCATTTCAATATTAGCGCTTGCACAGTGCTCCTTGGGATGTTTAAAGCTTGGGAAATCTTTTTGTATCCAAATCCGGCTTTAAACTTCTTCACAACAGTATCTCGGACCTGCCTGGTGTGTTCCTTGTTCTTCATGATGCTCTCTGCGCTTTTAACGGACCTCTGAGACTATCACAGTGCAGGTGCATTTATACGGAGACTTGATTACACACAGGTGGATTGTATTTATCATCATTAGTCATTTAGGTCAACATTGGATCATTCAGAGATCCTCACTGAACTTCTGGAGAGAGTTTGCTGCACTGAAAGTAAAGGGGCTGAATAATTTTGCACGCCCAATATTTCAGTTTTTGATTTGTTAAAAAAGTTTGAAATATCCAATAAATGTCGTTCCACTTCATGATTGTGTCCCACTTGTTGTTGATTCTTCACAAAAAAATACAGTTTTATATCTTTATGTTTGAAGCCTGAAATGTGGCAAAAGGTCGCAAAGTTCAAGGGGGCCGAATACTTTCGCAAGGCACTGTACACTTCAACTATGACAGACAAAATGAGAAAAAACATCCAGAAAATCACATTGTAGGAGTTTTAATGAATTTATTTGCAAAATATGGTGGAAAATAAGTATTTGTTCACCTACAACTGTCCACAACCTCAAACAGTCACACTCCAAACTCCACTATGGCCAAGACCAAAGAGCTGTCAAAGGACACCAGAAACAAAATTGTAGACCTGCACCAGGCTGGGAAGACAGAATCTGCAATAGGTAAGCAGCTTGGTTTGAAGAAATCAACTGTGGGAGCAATTATTAGGAAATGGAAGATATACAAGACCACTGATAATCTCCCTCGATCTGGGGCTCCACGCAAGATCTCACCCCGTGGGGTCAAAATCACAAGAACGGTGAGCAAAAATCCCAGAACCACACGGGGGGACCTAGTGAATGACCTGCAGAGAGCTGGGAACAAAGTAACAAAGCCTACCATCAGTAACACACTACGCCGCCAGGGACTCAAATCATGCAGTGCCAGACGTGTCCCCCTTCTTAAGCCAGTACATGTCCAGGCCCGTCTGAAGTTTGCTAGAGAGCATTTGGATGATCAAGAAGAAGATTGGGAGAATGTCATATGGTCAGATGAAACCAAAATATAACTTTTTGGTAAAAACTCAACTCGTCGTGTTTGGAGGACAAAGAATGCAGAGTTGCATCCAAAGAACACCATACCTACTGTGAAGCATGGGGATGGAAACATCATGCTTTGGGGCTGTTTTTCTGCAAAGGGACCAGGACGACTGATCCGTGTAAAAGAAAGAATGAATGGGGCCATGTATCGTGAGATTTTGAGTGAAAACATCCTTCCATCAACAAGGGCATTGAAGATGAAACGTGGCTGGGTCTTTCAGCATGACAATGATCCCAAACACACTGCCCGGGCAACGAAGGAGTGGCTTCGTAAGAAGCATTTCAAGGTCCTGGAGTGGCCTAGCCAGTCTCCAGATCTCAACCCCATAGAAAATCTTTGGAGGGAGTTGAAAGTCCGTGTTGCCCAGCAACAGCTACAAAACATCACTGCTCTAGAGGAGATCTGCATGGAGGAATGGGCCAAAATACCAGCAACAGTGTGTGAAAACCTCGTGAAGACTTACAGAAAACGTTTGACCTCTGTCATTGCCAACAAAGGGTATATAACAAAGTATTGAGATAAACTTTTGTTGTTGACCAAATACTTATTTTCCACCATAATTTGCAAATAAATGCATTAAAAATCCTACAATGTGATTTTCTGGATTTTTTTCCCCTCATTTTGTCTGTCATAGTTGAAGTGTACCTATGATGAAAATTACAGGCCTCTCTAATCTTTTTAAGTGGGAGAACTTGCACAATTGGTGGCTGACTAAATACTTTTTTGCCCCACTGTATCAGGGTTACCAATTAAGGTGGTGCTCTTCAGAATATAATGTTTTACTTGTAGGAAGTGGGAAAAGTCCTGCTTTTGGAGTCGATATTTCTCGACCATCTGCTCAAATGACAATAAAATCTTATCAGCAAATAAGTCATTTAGTCTGCGTATGCCCTTATTAAGCCAAAAGTTAAAGCCAGCATCCAGCAATCCTGGACTAAAATCTGGGTTGTTAAGAATTGGGGTACGAGCAGAGGTTAGTTTGGACCTTCCCAGGAAGCGTTGAACTGACCTCCATACTTTGTGTTTTAAGTGTAATGGGATTATTGCAGTGATCTTCTACAGACTTGAAACTTCAGAAAAATAAAAGATCCTGTAAGGGGTATTTTGAAAGAGAAGCCTCAATGTCTAACCAAATAGAGGAGTCATCATTTGTGATCCAGTCAGAAATATAACATAGGTGGGCACACCACTGATAGAACCTGATATTGGGCAGGTCAAAGCTGCCCATAGAACTTAGCAGCTGCAATATTAAGTCTTAAGTCTTGGCTTGCGTTTACTCCACATAAAGGAACTTAGCCATCCATTTACATCCTTTATTACCTTATTGGAGAGTAATACTGGGATCATTTGGATTGCGTAAAGTAGTCTAGGTAAAATGTTCATTTTCAAAAGGGATATTCTACCCAACCAAGAAATCGGGAGAGAGTTCCAGCGCTCCAGATCCTGTCTTATTGTATCAAACAAGGGAACAAAATTGGCTTTGAACATTTGCTGGAATTTAGGAGTTACAAATATACCCAGATACATGAAACCTGAGGGAGACCATTTAAAAGGGAAGGGGGGAGAAGTATTAGGTACAGAGTCTAGGTTACCAAGTGGCATAGCCTCTGATTTAGTTAAGTTAATCTTGTAGCCTGAGAATTCGCTGAATAATTCAATAATATTAATAAGAGATGTAATTGAAGTCTCGGAACTAGATATGAATATCAGGACATCATCAGCATACAAGCTTATTTTATGGTTAACATCACCAATGAGCAGCCCCTGTATAGCAGGCGTTACCCTGATGGCCTCGGCCAGTGGTTCCATAACGAGTGCAAATAGGAGAGGGGACAAAGGACAGCCCTGTCTGGTACCTCTGTTTATAGAGAAGCTATTTGACCTTAGCCCATTAGTAAGGACAGCAGCCCGAGGATCATCATATAAAACTTTCACCCATTTTATAAAGTTGTCCCCTAGACCAAATTTATTTAGAGCAAAGAATAGGTAAGACTACTCCACACGATCAAATGCTTTCTCAGCATCTAGGGAGAGAGCACAAGACCATCCATAGCACTTTGTTGGTAGGCTTGAATTACATTAAGAAGCCGCATGACATTGTTGCATGACTTTACAGCCCTTAATGAAGCCAGTTTGGTCTCCTTTCACAATTAGTGGCAGTGAGTCCTCTAATCTTGTGGCTAGAATTTTAGAAAGCAATTTTCTATCCACATTCAGAAGGGAAATTGGTCTGTACGAGGAACAAAACAGGACATTTTCCCTTTTTGAGAATAAGTGATATGTTGGCTTCTCTCAGCGTTTGAGGGAGCTGGTCATTTGAAAATGAGTGGTTAAACATATCACGCAATGGCTCAAGGATCAGGCCATGGAACTCTTTTAGAACTCACTACCAAACCCGTCTGGTCCTGGGGCCTTACCATTTTGCAGATTCTTAATTGCGAACATTATCTCTTCCTCGGTAATAGGGGCATTAAGGAGAGACCTCTGTTCTTCTGAGATAGTAGGGAGCTCAATCTTAGAAAATAAGTTGTCCATTATTTGGGTGCATCCTTTGGCAGTTCTGTGGCATAAAGGTTTGTATAAAATGTCTTAAATGAGTCATTTATCAATTTATTTTCATATAAATGCTTGCCATCAGAATCAGTAATAGTAGCAATTGACTGAGAGTCAGCTCTCTTTTTAGCTAGGTATGCCAAGTACTTCCCTGGCTTATCGCCATGTTCATATAGCTTTTGCCAAATCTCATTTTCTTTTCTGCGTCCTGTGTTAGGAGAGAGTCCAACGTTGATCTAAGGACTGATATTTCCTTGAATAGGGCAGGAGTGGGAGTTTTAATGTAGTCCTTCTCTTTAGTTCCTAATTCACCCTCTAGCGTTTTTTGCTTTTCACGCTTTTTCCGTCTCTTAGTGGCTGTGTATGACATATCAGACCCCTGGCGTACGCTTTACAGGTTTCCCAAAGGAGCGAGGGGTTGTCTGTTGATTGAGAGTTAATAGAGAAAAATGCTTTAAACGCTGTAATAAAAATATAATGTGAATGGTTGTATTCAACCTCCAATGTCTTGACCGATTGAATGCCCCGTTGAGTTTTATGTCCAGGATCACCTCAGCATGATCAGATATGACTATGCTTCCTATCCTAGCGGATAAAACAGACTGCAAAGACGTCCTGGGCATAAAAAAAGGAATCTATTCTAGTTTGACATCCATGAGGTGCAGAGAAAAAAGTGAACTCTCTGTTGGAGGGATGAAAAGTTCTCCAGACATCCGCATACCCCAGATCATCACAAATAGCTTTAAGTGACTTAGCTTGAGGAGAGAGTGAAGCTATACCGCTGGAAAACTTATCAATAAGGGGGTTCAACAAACAATGAAAATCTCCTCCAACCACTGCAGTGTCCGAGTTTAATTCTGAAAAGTCTAGAAATACCTTAGTGAGGAAATCAGGGGGGTGAGCAGGGGGGAAGTAAATATTCATTATGGAAATGTTCTGCCCTTGTAAAGTACCATTAATTATAACAAAGCGACCAAATTTATCTTTCACACAATTCAAGACCTTATTAAGTGGTAAGTTATTTTTCACAAGAATTGCTACACCTGTACTTCTGGATGTAAATGATGAGAAAAACACTTGACCAAACCCCCTTGTTGTAATTTCAGATGCTCCTTATCATCCAAATTAGTTTTTTGCAACAGGGCAATATCAATATTTTATTCTTTCAAAAAAGACAGTACCTTCTTCCTTTTAATGGGGTTATGGCTCCCTCTAATGTTCCATGTACATACACGCAGTCTGTTACCTGCCATTGCGCCTTGACCATTCAATATCCAGACTGGATCCTACTGTAAAGGTGGGGTGGTACCTTTTTCCATGTGTTGAACTCTCCTCTATCTCACGAGCATAAACAAACGACATGAACCCTGAACTCGAACTAAACTCAACCCAAAAATGAAACATGTAAAGATCCAAAAGGGGGTTTTCCCACTAGCTAACATGCAGGGGATTTCAACTGTCCAATGTAGACTCTTAAGTCCGCATTGCCACTCAAAAGCCTCATCCTTTATATATATGGAAATGAAAATCAATAGAAGAAGATTGAGGCTCTTCCACCTAAAACCAAGCCTGGGCACCAATATGGATTCACACATATCTCAGCCTGGGCTATAGTGGCAGTTACTTTAGCAAGAAAAATAATAAAGATACGAATATTACTGAACCGGATTACGTGAGAACTCACACCACTGTTTCATGATCAGATTCAACTAACAATAAAAAAAAGTTATCCAATGCTGCGGAGGTGCAGCTTAAAGTTCTTTACCCGAGAGAGTCAATAAACGCAGCAGCCTCTTCAGGTGTGTAGAGATTTTTTAGGCGATCCGTCGACCATAACCTTCAATGTGGCCGGGTACAGCAGTGCGTAGTCCATCTTCATTCTCTTGAGTCGAGCCTTCGCCTCATCAAACGCTTTGCGTCTTCGTACAACCGCTGTGGAATAATCATTGAAGAATGAGACCTTTGGACCTTTACGTTGACTACCATCAGAGCCAATGTTTCTAGCCGCATCCATGACGCGCTGCTTGTCGGTGAAGTTGTGGAACTTTATAACCACTGGCCGTGGGCGCTGGTTGGGACCTGGTATCGGTGCTTGAGAGCGATGGGCTCTGTCCAGCTTCACACGACCAGCCTTAGTGTCCATTTGTAGGTAGCCAGGGATCCATTCCTCAAAGAATTTTACTGAACGTGTCCCATCAGAATTTTCCGAGAATTTTCCGGGAGTCCCACAACACGAATATTGCATCTGCGTCCTCGATTATCCAAGTCGTCAATGTGCTCCGCCATTTCGCACACCTGTTTCTCAAGTGCTTTTATATTAGTGTCCATAGATGTAGTTGATGTTTCCACTGTAGCAATTCTTCCTTCCACCTCATCAACACATGCAGGGGCGGCAGGGTAGCCTAGTGGTTAGAGTGTTGGACTAGTAACCGGAAGGTTGCGAGTTCAAACCCCCGAGCTGACATGGTACAAATCTGTCGTTCTGCCCCTGAACAGGCAGTTAACCCACTGTTCCCAGGCCGTCATTGAAAATAAGAATTTGTTCTTAACTGACTTGCCTGGTTAAATAAAGGTACAAATTTTTTTTTTTTTAAAACACGTTTCACAACCCTCTGTAGTTCAGCTGAATGGCCTGCTATTGCTTCCAAGACCGTTCTTATCTTAACATCGATCACTTTAGTAATGTTATCAGTCATCTTTTGGTCCATTGTGCCTGGATCCGCAATGGTGTTAGCTTCGCTAACGTTAGCTAGCTCCTCCTGCACATCTACAGGGATGGTGGTTTTGGTCGAGTTCTTAGTAGTTCTGTTGGGCGTGTTGTCAGAGATTTTTGAGAAATAGCCACCAAGACTCATTGCAGGATAACTTATTTAGCCAATTCTACCACTTTTTCAAGCTAGGAGATTAATGTAAAAATATAAATTTACGAATGCCACGGGAGCTCGCTGAAACACAGTGTTCTCTCTACGGCGTCACCCCCCCCCCCCCCCCCCACCTCCATCGTTCTTAAATGGAAGAAGTTTGGAACCACCAAGACTCTTCCTAGAGCTAGCCACCCAGCCAAACTGAGCAATCAGGGGAGAAGGGCCTTGGTCAGGGAGGTGATCAAGAACCTGATGGTTCCTCTGTAGAGATGGGAGAACCTTCCAGAAGGACAACCATCTCTGCAGCACTGCACCAATCAGGCCTTTATGGTAAAGTGATGAAAACCTGCTCCAGAGCACTCAGGACCTCAGACTGGGGCAAGGTTCACCTTCCAACAAGACAACGATCCTAAGCACACAGCCAAGACAACACAGGAGTGGCTTCTTGACGGCTTCGGGACAAGTCTCTGAAAGTCCTTGAGTGGCCCAGCCAGAGCCCGGACTTGAACCCGATCGAACATCTCTGGAAAGACCTGAAAATAGCTGTGCAGCGACGCGCCCATTCCAACCTGACAGATCTTGAGAGGATTTGCAAAGAAGAATGGAAGAAACTCCCCAAATACAGGTTTGCTAAGCTTGTAGCACCATACCCTGTAATCGCTGCCAAAGGTGCTTCAACAAAGTACTGCGGAAAGGGTCTGAATACATTACATATTGCGTTTATATTTTTGTTCAGTTTAGAAACACTAAAAAGGCCAATGCTATTCCCTGCTGAACAAAAACTGTTAAAAATAGCCTGTAGTCTTTGACCTTGAACAGCGCACAGATGAATGAATATAGAATTGGAGGGGACAGGAGGGAGCAAGGACGAGAGCAGAAAGAATGAGAATGAGCAAAAAACTGTAAAAGAAGAAGAGGCAGAAACAAAGGGGAAGGACACAATGAAGGAGGTAGAAAAAAACATCAGGAAAAAGTACGAGTGGATAAATTAAGAAAACAGGAACGATGGAGCGAAGGCGGGAGTGAGGATAAAAAGAGAGCGAAAGAATAAGGAAGAATAGAGGGATCTGGTTGGAAGAGAAAAAGTAGCAGAGCATAGTCAACACAGAGAAGAGAGAGATACAATAACAAGCAGGAGAGAGACGGAGTTGGGAGAAAGAGAGAGGGAGATAAATACAAAAAAAATAAAGAGAGTGATAGAGAAGATAGTTGTGGAAGTAACTCACTCTATCACACAGTTCTTTAAAGGTACAGTCAGCGATGTTTCCACAGGTCTTCTCCAGTCTCAACTCTCTGCCCTGCACCGTCAGGACCCTGGGACCCGTTACTATGGAAATGCACACACGATTAATTGACCCAACATAGAGCTGATCATACACAGAAAACAACTCAATACTAAAACTATGGCCACTACTTTAGCCTCAATATCACTGGCCCTACCAGTTTACTATAGTAATGTAAGTTCCAATAATGTAAGTGAACATATTCTGTTTGCCTCCATTTTTCCCCATCTCTCTTTTTCTCCCATCCTTGTCTCTCAATCTCCCCAGTCCACTCTCTCACCCTTTTACTTTCTCTCTCCCCCCTTTCTCTTACTACAAGAGGTACATTAACTTCCTACCATTGTTTTGTCTCACAGCCAGCTCGTGAAACAGCGTATCCATGAAGGCCTCCGCATCAGGCTCTCTGGTGCTGCACACAAACACACACACACACAACGGGGAAGAGAGAAAGAGGGGGATAATAGAATATGAAATTAATAAGGCTGAAGAGGCCACATCAAACAGCGGGTGCGGGGAGGGGGAAGGAAGGGGGGTACTTAGCTTTTCACTCCATCTCCAAAAAACGAGATGTTAGACTGTAAACACAAACATTACCCTGTGAATGCGTGGCAGATTGAATCGGTCTGTCTGTGCATGTGTTTTAACTCTCGCTCAGGTAAAGAGGAGCGCAATGTGTTTTATTTGCATACACTGAAAGAGAAAAGCACTTGAAATCTCTGGCTACGCAATGAGCAACGACAACGTTATTCATACTCTGTGTGTGTGTGTGTGTGTGTGTGTGTGTGTGTGTGTGTGTGTGTGTGTGTGTGTGTACAGGTAATTGGAAGAAAAGTACTCTGCCTTTTCAAACTCAATCATTTTGTATTTCTCTACTCCTCCATCTGTCCCTTTATCTCTCACTGTAGGTTAGGGATCTTACTGTCACTGTAGGTTAGGCATCTCACTGTAGGTTAGAGATCTCACTGTAGGTTAGGGACCTCACTGTAGGTTAGGGACCTCACTGTAGGTTACGGATCTCACTGTAGGTTACGGATCTCACTGTAGGTTACGGATCTCACTGTAGGTTAGGCATCTCACTGTAGGTTAGGCATCTCACTTTAGGTTAGGGATCTCACTGTAGGTTAGGGATCTCACTGTAGGTTAGGCATCTCACTGTAGGTTAGGCATCTCACTGTAGGTTAGGCATCTCACTGTAGGTTAGGCATCTCACTGTAGGTTAGGGATCTCACTGTAGGTTAGTGTCCTTACTGTCAATATAGGTTAGTGTCCTTACCTACTCCTAACTCCCTCTGCCTTTTTCGGTCTGTCCATCTCTTGCGCTCTCTCTGATACTAACCTGCAGTGACATTAACTTCTTATGGCTGGGGGGGCGGTTTTGAGTAGCTTGGGTGAACAAGTTGCCCAGAGTAAACTGCCTGCTACTCAGGCCCAGAAGCTAAAATATGCATATTATTAGTAGATTTGGATAGAAAACACTCTGAAGTTTCTAAAACGGAATAATGTCTGTGAGTATAACAGAACTCATATGGCAGGCAAAAACCAACCAGGAAGTGGGAAATCTGAGGTTTGAAGTTTTTTAACTCTTTGCCTATCCAAGATACAGTGTAAATTTGGTCCGATTGCACTTCCTAAGGCTTCCACTAGATGTCAACAGTCTTTAGAACCTTGTTTCAGGCTTCTACTGTGAAGGGGGAACGAATGATGGCTGTTTCAATCAGGTGTCTGGCAGAAGGCCATGAGCTGGTCTCGCGCACGGCCGTGAGAGTGACCTGCATTCCATTGCATTTCTAAAGACACAGGAATTGTCCAGTTGGAACAGTATTGAAGATTTTTGTTAAAAACATCCTAAAGATTGATTCTATACATCGTTTGCGACATGTTTCTACAAACTGTAACGGAACTGTTTTACATTTTGTCTGGACCTAGTGCTCGCGCCTCATGAATTTGGATTTGTGAACTAAACGCTCAAAACAAAAAGGAGGTATTTGGACATAAATTATGAACTTTATCGAACAAAACAAACATTTATTGTGGAACTGGGATTCTGATGAAGATCATCAAAGGTAAGTAAATATTTATAATACTATTTTGGACTTCTGTTGACTCTACAACATGGCGGGTATCTGTATGGCTTGTTTTTGTGTCTGAGCGCTGTACTCAGATTATTGCATGGTGTGCCTTTTCCGTAAAGCTTTTTTGAAATCTGACACAGCGGTTGCATTACGGAGAAGTATATCTATAATTCCATAACACTTGTATCTTTTATCAATGTTTATTATGAGTATTTCTGTAAATTGATGTGGCTCTCTGCAAAATCACTGGATGTTTTGGAAGCAAAACATTACTGAACATAAAACGCCAATGTAAACTGAGATTTTTGGATATAAATATGAACTTTATCGAACAAAACATACATGTATTGTGTAACATTAAGTCCTATGAGTGTCATCTGATGAAGATCATCAAAGGTTAGTGATTAATTTGATCTCTATTTCTGCTTTTTGTGACTCCCCTCTTTGTCTGGAAAAATGGCTGTGTTTTTCTGTGACTAGGTGCTGACCTAACATAATCGCATGGTATGCATTCGTCGTAAAGCCTTTATGAAATCAGACACTGTGGTGGGATTAACAACAAGTTTATCTTTAAAATGGTGTATAATACTTGTATGTTGGACAAATTTTAATTATGAGATTTCTGTTGTTTGAATTTGGCGCCCTGCACTTTCACTGGCTGTTGTCATATCGATCCCGTTAACGGGATTTCAGTCGTAAGACGTTTTAAGGACACTGACCTACAGTGACAGTAACGCAAACTGACAGAACAGTTAGTTTGTGTGTTTTGTTAGGTTCCCACATGAAAATAATTACTATAGTATACTATGGTATAAGTACTACAGTATTCACTGTAGTGTTTTTGCAGACTTCACTGTAGTATTCACTGTAGTGTTTTTGCGGACCAAAGTTAGCAAAAACTGTATTTACTGTAGTATTTACAGTCAACTATAGTATAAATACTGTAGTAACAAAAAATGGTAGTATATATACTATAGTAATTACTGTAGTGTTTTTGGAAACTGGTGAATACTGTAGTATTTACCGCAGTGTTTTTGTGGACTGCAGTGTTTTTTGGGATATTACTGTAGTATTTACTAAAGTGTTTTTGTTGTATTATCTTTGACATAGAAATGGGGGCTTTCTCCTTGAGGAAACCTACTGGAGAAATACTAAAAAACCTTCTGCTGTTTTCTATAACCTTATAGTTGTTATAGTTGCCATCACTGTGTTATAACTCAGGGATTGTGTAAACAGGAGGTGTGTGTGTGTGTTGTCCTCCATACTGCCCCACACAGAGAGATGGATGTGCAGAGTGAGGGGGGGGGGGGGGGACACAGGGGCAAAGACAGACGGAACAAACACAAAGATGAGCTAAACTCAAGAGACTGACTCTTATTTAGGACTGTGGCTATAAATCCTACTTCACATTGTGAGAGAATACACACATGCATGTATGCATGGGTACACACACGTACAGTACAGGCATTCATGCACGCAGACCCAAACACACACACACTTACAGGTAGTAGAGTTTCCCTGCTGAAGGCAGGTCCAGTCTTCTGTAGTCAACTCCAGAGTCTACGCCCATGGGCTGGCAGTATTCCTACACACACAAACACACACACACAAAGAAAAACAATGTGCAATGTGGCCAAAACAACCTCAGCACCAAAACCAATGTGGGTTTGTGTGTAAGAGGGTTAAGGTTTGTGTGTAAGAGAGAATTAGTGAAAGGTGCATAATAGCATTTCCACAGGAGGGTGACAATGGACAGAAGTATAGCAGTAAGTGTCCTGTAATATTTTAAAGCTTGACTAACTTCATGTTTTTGTCATGTTTTCATTGTTGTATTTATCTAGCTGATCTGCAGTCCTTTCTTAAGTCAAGTGGAACAGCAAAGTTCAAACTTCTGCTGCAGAGTTCAAACTTTCCCAGTAAGTATAAAACGGCAACGCGATACATGTCAGCGAGCGGGGCACACTATAATCATTATCTCCTCTATTCTCAGAAAAAAAGAAAAGAAGAGTGAAAAAAAACGTATATCATCAAACGATCGCCGTGCCAGGCGAATCAGTATTCAGTGACAGCTCGGAGCAAATTATGAAATCAGTGAATTTGTGCCACCGGCCTCCTTGAGCAGTGGGATAATTAGCAATCACCACAAAGCAAGGAGACGGAAATACTCCATTCTTCTACCTCCGCTGTCAACTTCTTATCTCTGCGCCCGCTCACACGAACGGGGTTCCCACTCCGAGCCAATTGGTTGAATCAGGCTTAATAACAGCCTGACAAACTCTCCATCCCCTACGCACAAAAGGGACATGTCATTTCATCAACCCAGCCGCGACCTCGCTAAGCAGCGCCGCGGCCGACAGGTAAATAGTCCCTCCGCAATAACACCTCGGCGACGCCATCAACCGCCACGTCGCATTACAAAACTAACGCTAATCTTGTCTTCTCCCGTCTTTTTTTCCCCTCTTCGATTTGTCTACCTATAGAAGCCTGATGGGTCACTCACAGCATCTCTTGAAGGAAAATAAGAGAGAGAGAGAGAGAGAGAGAGAGAGAGAGAGAGAGAGAGAGAGAGAAAGAAAGAGATAGCGAGATAGACAGAGACGTGAAGGCAACACAATCAGTGATGATGGCATCATTGGTTATTTCTAATCAGATGAGCAGGAGGCCTTGTGGGTTATTACATGATTACTATCTTGAGGGGTTTGGAAAGTTCTCACTCTTTCCTCGCAGATTTCACTCACCTATGACTCTACTCTTCTCTCCATCTCGCCACCAGTCAAAGAGCACCCTTGCTTGCTTTATCTTGTTCTCTCACACAGCCATGACAGTCTCTTTAGAAAAAGTCATCCTAAAACATGTAGCTCCAGTCATGTCATTGTCCAAGCTGTCCACCACTCTCTCTTTGACAGCCGTTTAGCATAAAAACAGTGGCTCCCCCCTCGCTTTTCTCTGTCCCTCACTCCTCAAAAAGTTGCTTTTGAGTTTTTCAAAGAGCGCGGTGCCATTGAGCGGCAACAAAAGCCAAGGATAGCTGACTACTGCGGCCTGATGAGGTCCACTCCCTCATTACCAACTGCAGAAAACATTTGATGCTTCTTTTTTTTTTTTGGCCCAAAGAATTGACCAGGCCTCAAAGAACATGGGGTGGGAAGGCTGAAAAAGAGTTGGGGGGAGGGCAGGGAGAGAGTGTGTCTGTGTGTGTGTGTGGGGACGGGAGTTGGAGGGGAAAGGTTGTCATCCATTCATCCGTGTGTGTCTTACAGCCTGTGTGAAGGGGGAGAAGAAAGGGGAGGGAGGGATAGAGGGGTTGGGAGAAAGAGAAAGCCTAAAACAGTGCCTTTATGCTGGCCCGTCCTGGACGACTCTTCTGACATCAAAGTGTTTTCACTAACTGGGGAGGGAAGCGGGTGTGTGGTGAATTTATTCACTCCAAGTGACGCTACAGGGGGGACATAACAATGTGACCACCCTAATTACACCTAATGAGCTATTCCCTTAAAGTGTGACTGCCTTGGGTCCTGGATGGTTTGTTCCACGGGGTCGTTCTCACAACCTCCCCCTGCCTCGGCTGCTCCTCTTGAGGAAACATCTTTTGAGCACAGGGCCCGCCTTTAGGTGATCCAGGACCCCACTGAACCACCCAGCTCCACTCCTCCAGACCCACCCACCCCACCCCCAGCTGGAGCCTCCCTCCCGTACCCCCCCACCCCCCCCCCCCCCACGACATGCAGCGGCATGGGTAGGAGGGTGTCCCATCTGCACCTGGCCACTAGCGCTCCAGAGAGAAGCAGACCATCACAACAGTACTCCTATAGGAGGGAGGCAGTCAGAGAGCGAGCAAGAGCAGGAGACTGGAATGAAGAAACACTGGGAATGGAAGGAGAGAAATACAAATAAATGTAGGTGCACATGTGAGAAAAAGGAAAAAGAGATAGGGAGTGAGTGATGGAGAGAGATGTGGAGTGTGTAAAACACCAGTCTCTCCTGCTCTCTTTCATGATCTAATTGAGACATTATTAGATTAAAGCTCCTGTCAAAGGACCTCCGACGAGGCCTGTCACACCCACACGCACTCACTCACAGAAAAACTTAGAACAAATATTCTAGGGGCAAGACAGAATGCCAGTCCTGAAAGGAAAAGGCATTAAAAATAAGAACACCATTACATTTCACCGATAGAATGTCCATGGAAGCAACAAATGCAAGGCTATTTATATTCCATTGGAAAATACATGACTTGAACCCTCTGCTGTGAAAAAAGTAAAACCCAAGGCACAGTGAGCATTATTGTTATGTAACTAAATGCCAGGGGGACAATAGCAGCCATCAATTTTCATTTACTGGGAACTCTTCAAACCCCTCTACGTAGGTCCTCAACAGACAGAAAGGCCTTTACTAGAGAGGAACAACCATTTCAGTCAATTTTTTCCTTGCAGCAGAGCAATCTGCACTGGTCGACTTATTTATAAAAAAATATATTTTCAAAAAAGAAAATGGCTGCCATACAAAGCAATTAGCCACCACAATGGAAGGATAGATGAGGAGAAAAAACAACAATCAAGTTATCATGTTTCTCCGGCATCAAAAGAGGGCAGGGAAAAATATTCAGTACACACAGAGTCCTGTCCTTGGGCCTGCAGAGAAGGAGAACAGAGGGAGAGAAGAAGGAGAAGAGGGGTCGAGGGAAAGAGAAGGAAAGACCGAGAAAGAAAGAAGAGTGAAGAAGAGAAAGTTGGAGGAGGGACAGCGAAAGAATGCAGAAAGAAATGCTGAAGAGAATGAAAGGGGGTGATAGAGGGAGAGAGGACAGATCGAAGCGAGTGTGATCTCCCTCTCTTGCTTTCATCTCATATGTAACTACCCCTGTGAGCGCTGGGAGCAGTAGGAGGGGGTTAGGCAGGAGGGTAGCAGAAGACTCGGCAAGGTAGCTAGTGGGGGGCAGAGGCAGGATGGTTTGTGGGGCAGGGTGGTTCGAAGGTCCCTGGGGTCTCATCTAATCAGAAGTCAATAGAGATATAAGACATCCAATCTGGAGAGGAAGGAATTAACCCCAAACACTCCAGCTCAGGTGACAGGGAGGAGAGGTAAGAGGCCATTTACACACCCTCACTCATTCACTACTCCCCCATCCTCCCAGTTCACACCAGGGCTTCACCCCAAAACACACTGACTCTACATCCAAAGAGTCAGAGGGATGGAATCATTGGTCCCTCCCAGCTTTAATTCTAACTATTAAGGGTCACCCAGTGGGGGCGAGGAACCACCCCCATCACAACCCCACCACCCCTTGCTAACTTGGCAGGACGTCCACTGTTGGGAGGGGAGCATCCCCAAACTCTCCACTCCACCCCAAAACCAGATGGCCTCACAAAGGGGAACATGGGAGTCTGAAAGACAGGGGACAGAGAGGAGGCCGAATTGGACCAGGGGCATTCACAGTTCCTTATGAGGCTGGGATTAGGACGAGGGCAAGAGGTGGAGAGGGGAGCGGTTTTTGGGTAGGGTGACTTTAAGGCCCTGGTGAAAGACCAAAATGGAGGGGGACACACAGTTAAGCTCCAGTGACCCTGAAGCTCTTCATTAAACCCTCCCCCAAACCAAACCTTAATCCCCTGAGAACCTGTGCATTCCACAACCAATGGATAGATAGAAGTTTGGGTGCAAGTGCTTTATGACTTTAAAAGCGCAACTGAAGCCAATAAACAATTTCTCTGATAGAAAAAAACGGCCTGTGGCATCAAAAATAGTCTGAAACATTTATTCTAGTGTCAAAATGGATTACTAAGTGAAAATAGGATAATTTTGGCCAAAGTCAGTCTTGTCCAAAACAGACTTTTGTAAGTGAGTTTGTCATGACTTATTTGATGGTTAGGGTTTTGATTTTCCACAAAAGGCTCATTTGCCCACTAACAAGGGATACACATCTGTGGTGATTGCGCTCTATCCAATTCTACCGCAGAAGACACAGACAGTGAGTCAAACCTGCCCAGCACTGTAGCTGATCGGACTATGTTTACATAAGACAACATGTGGCAAAAAAATTATAACTTGAGAAAGACTGCACCAAATACCTTCGCAAAATATAAAATTGAGTGACTAAAACATCAGAATTAACTACAGATTTATTGAGTTCAGATTTATTGAGATACTGACTTTGTTCCTATGGTGTCTCATGGGTGACAAACATTAGTAGCTTCCACATCGAACCACACCCCTAAGACTGAAATCTCGTTTTTTTTAATGAGTAACATGCAAAATCGGTAAGTTAAGTCTCTTTAAAAAAAGGTTAGTGTTAACTACATACACCAGTGGTAAAAGGTATCATCTAGCCAATGAGAAAGGTCCTTCTTGGATTAGCAGACGCTCTCTTTTGGGAAATGCCTGGGATGTCTGTTTTGCATGTTCTGGTACGTCTTCTGATGATTACTCAGCAGTACCCCTGTTGTATGTGTGTGTGTGTGTGTGTGTCCGTGTGTGTGTGTGGAAGAACTCTCATTGTGTGTGTGTGTGTGTGTGTGTTTAGTATTTAGTTGTGAAAAGTGGAAGAATGTTTTCCTCCTCTCCTGCAAAATGCATGTTAAATTATTCTGCAATTATTTATGATCATAGTCAGTATAAACACCTTGTAATCATCTCTGGTGCTGCCAGGATAATGGTTAATGGATAATGGTTCTACCTGCTTATAATAATGCTATTAAATTGCAAAGTAGTCTCAGATCATTGCTAGTTTCTATCCATGGTGCTACCTCACAGCCCACCCCCCTCCTCATCCGACCCCCCCCCCCCCTCCCTCGCCCCTTTCTCTCCTCACTTTGAAATGCAAGCAGGCTGGTTCATTCCCTCCGCTCGCTTGTCCATTTCCCATTCACACAGCGAGCGTTCACTCTCTTTCTATCCCCCTCGCTCTCTGTGTCCGTTTTGAGTCTTTCACCATCTCCAGGTATGATCAAAGTCAGTTTTGTGACATTGTGTGTGACACCGTGCTTCTCAGGTAGAAAACACACACACAAAAACACACAATAGCAAATTGGAAAGAGACAGACACAGTAACAGAGGTGTGCATGTGTGTGTGGTGTCAGGTGGATGAGAGAAATGAATGAATAAATTAAAAAGAGGAGAGAAGAGGGGATGACTGTCTTTACCTTCAACACGTTGATGAAAGGCAGGAAGGCGTCTCTCTGAAGTCCATTTTTGTACAGATCTGAAAGGAGAGGGAGGCGCCATGTTAGCGCTGCTGTTTAGCCTCCTAATAATGTAATTCTCCCACCACAGATTGGCACATAAAGTGGCTATTGATGAACTAAAGGATGGGTGGGGAGGCAGCACAAAGGGGATGGGGGCAGAGGGAGAAAAATGGATTTCTCTACCTGTAGCAGCAGCTAGCAGCAGCAACATACAATTCATACATTCCCAAACAATGGTGGTGGGAGAAAGGACTTTCGCTTTTTCAGCTCGGACATTGTCCACAGAGTCCCGTGAATAGACTTTCCAATTAGCTCTGCTGGAACAAATTACATCTGAAGTAGCATCCCTGATAGACAGATAAAACACACACACACACACACACACACACACACACACACACACACACACACACACACACACACACACACACACAGCCTTAAACTACTTGGAAAGATGGAAATGAGTAGGTGTTGTTGATGTTTGGGTTTAAGTTTACAGGAGTAGCAGCTGACAATTAAGTTAGACCTGTTTAAACGTTGTTAAGGTACACTAAATGACCAAAAGTATGTGGACACCTGCTCATCCACCATCTCACTCCAAAATCATGGGCATTAATATTGAGTTGGTCCCCCTTTGCTGCCACAACAGCCTCCACTCTTCTGGGAAGGCTTTCCACTAGATGTCAGAACATTGCTGCAGGGACTTGCTTCCATTCAGCCACAAGAGCATTAGTGAGGTCTGGAACTGATGTTGGACGGTTAGGCCTGGCTCGCAGTCGGAGTTCCAATTCATCTCAAAGGTGTTCGATAGGGTTGAGGTCAGGGCTCTGTGCAGGCCACTCAAGTTCTTCCACACCGATCTCAACAAACCATTTTGGTATGGACCTCACTTTGTGCACGGGGGCATCGTCATGCTGAAACAGGAATTGCCTTCCCCAAACTGTTGCCACAAACTTGGAAGCACAGAATCGTCTAGAATGTCATTGTATGCTGTAGCATTAAGATTTCCCTTCACTGGAACAAAAGGGCCTCGCCCAAACCATGAGAAACAGCCCCAGACCATTATTCCTCATCCACCAAACTTTACAGTTGGCACTATGCATTCCGTCAGGTAGCGTTCTCCTGGTATCATCCAAATTCAGATTTGTCTGTTGGACTGCCAGATGGTGACGTGTGATTCATCACTCCAGAGAAGAGTGAGAGAAGAGAGAGTCCAATGCGGCCAGCTTTACACTCTCCAGCCGATGCTTGGCATTGTGCATGGTTCTTAGGCTTGTATGCGGCTGCTCGGCCATGGAAACCCATTTCATGAAACTCCCGACGAACAGTTATTGTGCTGATGTTGCTATCCAGAGGCAGTTTAGAACTTAGTATTAGTGAGTGTCGATTTTTACGTGCTACAGCACTCGGCGGTCCCGTTCTGTGAGCTTATGTGGCTTACCACTTCACGGCTGAGCCTATGTTGCTCCTAGACGTTTCCACTTCACAATAACAGCACTTACAGTTGACCGGGGCAGCTCTAGCAGGGCAGAAATTTGACGAACTGACTTGCTGGGAAGGTGGCATCCTATGACGGTGCCACGTTGAAAGTAACTGAGCTCTTCAGTAAGGCCATTCTACTGCCAATGTTAGTCTATTTTTTTTTATTTTATTTTTTATTTTACCTTTATTTAACCAGGCAAGTCAGTTAAGAACAAATTCTTATTTTCAATGACGGCCTGGGAACAGTGGGTTAACTGCCTGTTCAGGGGCAGAACGACAGATTTGTACCTTGCCAGCTCGGGGGTTTGAACTCACAACCTTCCGGTTACTAGCCCAACGCTCTAACCACTAGGCTACCCTGCCGCCCCTATGTCGATTGCATGGCTGTGTGCTCGATTTTATCCACCTGTCAGCAATGGGTGTGGCTGAAATAGCAGAATCCACTCATTTGTCCACATACTTTGTATATAGAGTGTACCTTTTTAGTGGAGAGAACAACAGTTGGAGCTATAGTGCATTTGGAAAGTATTCAGACCCCTTGACTTTTAAAAACATTTTGTTACGTTACAGCCTTATTCTAAAATTGATTAAATTGTTGCTGTTTTTTTTTTTTTTTTACCTCAATCTACACACACATACCCCATAATGACAAAGCAAAAAAATCGAAAATATTAATATCACATTTACATAAGTATTCGAAACCCTTTACTCAGTGCTTTTTTGAAGCACCTTTGGCAGCGATTACAGCCTCAAGACTTCTTGGGTATGACGCTACATGCTTGGCATACCTGTATTTGGGGAGTTTTTCATATTCTTCTCTGCAGATCCTTTCAAACTCTGTCAGGTTGGATGGGGAGTGTCGCTGCACAGCTATTTTCAGGTCTCTCCAGAGATGTTCGTTCAGGGGTGCAAGTCCAGAGCCACTCAAGGACATTGAGACTTGTCCCGAAGCCACTCCTGCGTTATCTTGGCTGTGTGCTTAGGGTTGTCATGTTGGAAGGTGAACCTTCGCCTCAATCTGAGGTCCTGAACGCTCTGCAGCAGGTTTTCATTAAGGATCTCTCTGTACTTTGCTACGTTCATCTTTCCCCCTCGATCCCAACTAGTCTCCCAGTCCCTGCCGCTGAAAAACATCCCCACAGCATGATGCTGCCACCACCATGCTTCACCGTAGGGATGGTGCCAGGTTTCCTCCAGACGTGACGTTTGGCATTCAGGCCAAATAGTTACATTTTGGTTTCATTAGACCAGGGAATCTTGTTTCTCATGGTCTGAGAGTCCTTTAAGTGCATTTTGGCAAATTCCAAATGGGCTGTCATGTGCCTTTTACTGAGGAGTGGCTTCCGTCCTGCCATTCTACCATAAAGGCCTGATTGGTGGCGTGATGCAGAGATGGGAGAACCTTCCAGAAGGACAACCATCTCCACAGAAGAACCATCTTGGTCACCTCCCTGACCAAGGCCCTTCTCCCCAGATTTCAGTTTGGCCAGGAGGCCTGCTCTAGGAAGAGTCTTGGTGGTTCCAAACTTTTTCCATTTAAGAATGATAGAGGCCACTGTGTTCTTGGAGACCTACAATGCTGCAGAAATGTTTTGGTACCCTTCCCAAAATCTGTGCCTCGAAAATCCTGTCTCTTGAGGTCTACGGACAATTCCTTCTACCTCATGGCTTGGTTTTTGCTCTTACATGCACTGTCAACTGTGGAACCTAATATAGACAGGTGTTTTCCTTTCCAAATCATGTCCAATCAAATGAATTTACCACAGTTGGACTCCAATCAAGTTGTAGAAACATCTCATGGATGATCAATGGAAACAGGATGCACCTGAACTCAATTTCGAGTCTCATAAAGGGTCTGAATACTTTATTTTTTATACATTTGCAAAAAATTCTAAAAACCGGATTTCAACTTTGTCATTATAAGGGTACGTTGTGTAGATTGATTAGAAATTGTTTTTATATAGTCGATTTCAGAATAAGGCTGTAAAGTAACAAAATGTGGAAAAGGGAAGGGGTCTGAATACTTTCCGAATGCACTGTATACTACGCATAACAATGTGTGTTGTGAGAAGGCTCCTATCAATGTAGTAATGGTTGGAAATAAGCATGTTTACAGCAACTTTAATAGAAAAAGTAAGGAGGAAGCAAATATAACATTGAAAAAGTCCATTTTTTACTGTGGGTGGAGAAGGCAAGCCTAATCATACAGCCCACATCCATCCTTTCAGGTTGTGTGAGATGCAACATTAGATCTAATTGAAATGTAAGGTGGCCTGACCTACAATGGGCCTGAGAGGCAAGCAGATAGATACACCACAATCTCTAGTGTGTAAACCTTGAAATTAAGCATTCAGCCTGTCGTCTCTACTAAACATCCATTAACACAAGTGCATCTAAAGGACGACAAGGCGACAACTGCTCTGCTCTAGCTACACAACAACAGACAAAAACAAGAGTGTGCTGGGGAGCGTGACACATCGTCTCTAAGTAAGTTCCCCTTCAATCACATAACCCACTTTAGCTGCTTTTGATAGCCTAGCGCCATCTATATGCCACATATCCCACTTTAGCTGCTGTTGATAGCCTAGCGCCATCTATTCAACACATAACCCACTTTAGCTGCTTTTGATAGCCTAGCTAGCACAATCTCATGTGGCGATCAATAAAGGAATCCTCCTTTACTTTCATGTCAGGCTGTCTCTGAGGGCTTAGTGTTCCATTTGCCTTCTAATTAAAAAACAAACAAGCATCTCCATCAAGTTTGCGTGGTCTGCCGCTTTGTTCTTAATGGCTGGTAAATGTCAGACAAGCTTGTCTTTGTATATGAAAGAGAGAGCGATCTCGGTTGCCATCAACTGGAAACCCATTGAGCGACGAGACATTGATGACGTTAACCCTGAGAAGAGAGCCAACGTCACGTCTTTATCTCTCGCTCTCCTTCCATTCTTACTCCCTCTCTCACTCTCCCTCACCACCTTGCTCACTTAGCATTAAATGTAACATCACAGCCTTGACAAAAACGACAGCGGTGGAATCAACAAAGAGAGAATGAGAGAGAAAGAGAGGGAGGGAGGAAGCGAGAGAGAGAGAGAGAGAGAGAGGGAGAGATTAAAGAGTTTAAATGGCTTGATTCATGGAACGTGTATCAAATAATGTTCTCCTTCTTTCATGATTAAAAATAACGCTTTGAACAGTCTTTGATCCAGACAGGCAACACACACCACTGGACTTCAGGTGATTCAGATAATACAGTGTTATGGAGAAAAAGACAAGGAGGGAGATGTTCAACATCAGTTCAACAAACAGAAAGAAGCCTAGTTCACCCCAGAGCCATATATTTAAACGTGTGTCTGCGATTTACCCCTCGCTCGTTCCTTCAGCATCATCATCAGGGCTGTGTTCAGTAGGGAGAAATGTTTTGGAACGGTGTGAAACAGGAAGGAACTTCTCCCATAAGAACACAGCATTTAGGGCGGCAAGTAGCCTTGTGGTTAGAGCGTTGGGCCAGTAACCAGAAGCTGGATCGAATCCTCGAGCTGACGAGGTAAAAATCTGTCGTTCTGCCCCCGCCCTGTTCCCCGGGTGCCAAAGACGTGGATGTCGATTAAGGTAGCCCCCCGCACCTCTCTGATTCAGATGGGTTGGGTTAAATGCGGAAGACAGTTGGACAACTGACTAGGTATCCCCCTTTCCCATTTTTTTTTGCCCAAATTGTGAGTATAATTGAAAAACAATGGAGTGAGCTATATGGAAGAGAAAGGTGAGCTTGACACGATGTGAAGTGAACAGGTTGGACTGGATGTGACTTGGAGAGGTACTGTAGAGTTAAAGAAGCATGTTCAACAGCACAATAGGATAAAGGTGAGAGCTGCATTGTTATACAAGCTGACAATGGTGTAGGACTGTGACTGTGCGTTTGTGCTACAAAATCAGATAACAGTTCAACGATACCACAGTTATGCATGAATGACGCATGAGTCGTGTGAATCATACGAGTCCTATGAATCATACGAGTCGTGTGAATCATACGAGTCATGTGAATCAGAAAGGTATCTGACTGTAGTATCTCTCCTTAAGAGACTCAGTACAGAGAGCGAATTTACTTTGACCTCACCGTCAGGGGGCCTGTTGGAGGTGGCCACCACCACTACCCCGGTCCTGAACAACGTCTGAAACAGCTGTTTCAGAATCATCGCATCAGCAATGTCAGTCACCTGGAGGGAGGGGGGCGAGAGAGAGAGAGAGAGAGAGAATTTAAAGGCAGCCAGACTACAATGTGCCTTCTCTTGTGGCAGACAAGCATATGGTTGTGAGTGCATATATGTCAACACATGGCAGCTGAGAATGACCACGCAATCTCCTGAGCTGATTAAAGTCATTTAGGTGTACGTCATTTCTATTCTTTCACCCTGGTCATGGTCACACCCGCCATCCCATTGCAAATGGTCACGAAGCAGCTTTCTGTCATGGACAAGTAGCCAAGCCAATGCGGCGAGGCTGAGCTAATCAACTAAACAGACAAAGCGAGAGAAAGAAAAGAATAACAAAAAAATGAAAGCAATATGAATTCAAACAGGGGCCACAGTGGCACACAAAGCGACTCCCAGATGGCCGCACAAAAGGTGTGAAGTGTGTGTGATTGTGTGTGCGTGTGAGATGGAGGACATTTTGTGAAGAGGGCCCTGGCGGCGTTACTGTCCCTGAGCTGCTGCTGGCCTCTACAATCATTATCTAGTAGCACTATGGAAACGCTGGCTTTTCCACCAACAGACAACTACACGGCACTATGTTGAATCAATCCACACATGTGAAGAGGACATTGGCAAACATAATGAGCAACTGATTGACTGACCATCTTGCCAAATAGTAAAACTGTACTGTACTTCTCTCCCCCGCCCCCAATATCTCTATGATCACTAATCTATCTCCTTGGTCAAATCCACTCTAATGTATTTCATTAGGAATCAAGCAGACTGTAGTCCATGTAGGGTTGTCCATCTTGTGGATAAGAGGAACGGTGTTCCTGTTATCTAATGGTCCCTCCCCCTCCTTAACGTCCCTCTCTTTTCCTTGCCTTACAGACACTTATGACTGCCATCCCCACAGCATATGCTGCCTTTCTTAGCCTGGAGTGTCTTCTACTTTCACATGCTAACCCCTATGCCCTCTGCCAATACTACATTAGCATCGGAGCTAAAGACTTGATTTTGCAACAAGGCAACAAGAGGCACTCTCCTTCAGCAAATGAAGGTGTGTGTGTGTGTGTGTGTGTGTGTGTGTGTGTGTCACATCCACATAAAGCCAAGCCAAGGTGCCTGGGCCCTATATACTCACTGAATAGGCCCTATTTCCTCCAGCCGTTATTTTTCATTTTAATTTCAAAAGAATCATTTAATTATGACCTTTATCCAACCCGTATTTGTTTATTCATGGGCCCTAAACACACCACACACTCCAAGGGCCGATATTGATTGCTGAATACGAAGAGAGGGGGGAGAGATAGATACGAAAGGTTTCCCAGAGAAGGGGGGCTAATATACTGCACTTGTGTAACACAAAAACAACGGTGCGACTGCCGCCACCACCACTGTCGATATTCAAATGAGCATCCAATTACTCTAGCGGGGAGTCAGTTTACCGCGGCGTCGCACTTGGGTGCCAAATTAGGCCTCTTTTGATCTTACACCCCTTTACGTACACAACAACACAACCTGAGTAATTTCACAGATAGGCCCCACTGACTGGGGTTCTGAGACAATGAAAGCCTGAAGCGCTTTCTTCCCACTCTGTCTCTGTCCTCAGTCTCTCTTCCTCAGTCTCTCCATCCCTCTCTCTGTCTCAGGCGTCCTTCTCAATGCCCAGTATTCATTAGAGAGACTTGGAGGGGGACAAAGGGGGGGGGCTACAAATTACTGATAATGGCACAGTGCTAATGAAGAGAAAGGAGAAATGTCATTAGCATTTAAGAGGATAAGATCCATCTGACCCGCTGCTGCCGCCAGTCGCTTTCCAGCGCCACTCACTTAAGGAAGCAGGCGAGTGCGACTGATACCCACATAGCCTAATTTGCATGGCTGAGTAGAGGAGGATGCTGATTGGTATGGACCCTCAACTCTCCCCCCCCCCCCACACACTCTGTTCCCCACTCCTTCCTTCCCTCCCTCCCCTTCGTCCTCTTGTTTATGCATCACATACAACACACGTGTGTTGTCCATATTCGCCGGTAGCAACAGTCGAGAAGCAAAGAAAGCAAAGCAGCAAGGCAACCATAAACAAAACAAATCAATGAGGATGTGAGAGGAGAGTGTGCAGCAGTTTAAAATGTGAAAATAGAGAATGAAAAGAGAGGCTCTTGTTCCGCACCCTGGGAGTGATTAGAGAGCGAGAGAGAGAGAGACATTGTCTTGGGTGATCTTTGACCCCTCCCCCCCATAAGGATGAATGATAATACCTATGCGTCTTATTGTCGCTCACAGAGAAGCAAGGCTATATGCCTCTCAATGCAGATATCAACTAGCCAACATGACAAAACAGCTAAAAAGCAGAGTACTGGTCTTATTTGTCCCAGTGGATACATCACTACTGTTAGGATTGTCGGAAAGGCAACAGTTATTTTAAATGCTGTTGGACTGCTTATAAGAGGTACCTATGATTCAGAGCAAATGTGTGGGGATGCAGCTTCCTTCATGTAAAACATCTGTTTCAGTGCCTCTAGTAGGGTCTCAGAGTGCTACTACACTCACACCAACCACTAGGTGGCTTCAGCCCTGTTTAAGTGAGTGTGAGGAGACTTAGCACCTTGCCCTCAGATGGCTAAAAGCAAGAGTAGGACATGGGGAAATACTTTAGTCATTAGCCTGCCTATGATCTAGCCTACTGTTCATCAGTATAAATGAGATGTTCAAGTTTTGAAGGATCTGCTAATTCTGTCCATGTCATCATCCCCATTAGCTGGCACATAAAACTCCACTGACTAAAATCAGCGTTCTGTCTTATTAGTTTGTGCAGTCGAGAGTTAATGGGAATTACAGTGCTTGTTGTTTTGTGCCTTTTGTTATGCTGTTTTTTAACTATAGTTTGTTCTGTGTTCAAAAACACCTGCTTGAGTCACCTCATGTCCTCCTTGTTCCACACACACGCACGCACACACACACTCACTCACCTGAAACTCGTCAAAACACAAGACACAGGTTTCATTGCTGATCTCCATGGCAACCGGCGAGATGGGGTCATAGGTGAACATTTTCCCCAGCCTCCGTTGAGGAGTGCTTTGTTTCCTCCGGTGGATCCCTTAAACAAGGTTACACAATCGTCAGACACAAACATCTTAAAGCACACCTGCATCTGAAATTCAAACCCCCTAACAATGCATAGTAGTAGTAACAGCAGTAATTTCACTTATATGCATAATGGTACACAATTATGGCATCAGGATCAACAGAGAGTGAGGTAAATATACGATACAGAATGTATGGAGGTGTCAGACTTACTCAAAGTCAAGCAAACAAACCTCTGGCAGCTGTATATTAAGAGACATACTAGGAGGAGAGTACTAACTTTTGTGGATGTCCAACATGAAGCTGTTAAAATGGACCCTTTTCTTACGTCCGTTATCCACATGAGAGTAAAACATATCCATAAGCATGGTCTTCCCTGTGCCTGGAGTTTCCCCAAAAAAAAGACAGACAAGAGAACGAAACATATATTCATCATAAAATATAGCTAACAATATCCCCCCAGAAAAGCATTAAACATGACAATACCATGCCTATTCAGTAGTAACAGGGTAAGCCACAAACTGAATCTAAGTAAGTGTTAGAACTACCATATGTGTTATAACCTATAGATAATGTTTTAACTGGCAGATAATGCATTATATTTAGCAGATAATGGGTTATACTTTGTAGATAATGTTTTAACTAGCAGATTATGTGTTATAACTTGTGTTATAACTTGTGTTGAAAGTGAGCGCCACCCGGTATGAGGTGGACCTATAGAGTTGCTTGTAAAAGGTGGATGGAACTGCCCCCGGTTAGAGGGAGACAGCTTAGTAGGAGACGGGTTTATTGCCAGCTGCAACACACACTAGCATTACAGGAGAAAAGGAGTGATTGTGATAAATGTGATAGAAGTGTGAAGATGCATGGTATTTTAGGAAGTGACACACACTAAAGGAGTCGAGAGGTGGTAGTCCTTGGATGGAGAAGTCCAGAGGTGAAAGATAATGTGTTACAACCTGCAGATAATGTGTCTTACCAACATCACCATGGATATAGAACCCTCTGGGTGGTGGTAGGGGAAGCAGGCACTCCTCCTGTGGATTAAACATAAACATAAATAAACAGTCATGACTGTCACCAAAATGTCAAATGTAACAATGCTTGTTTTTCACATCTTTCACAGACGCTTGTCATCATTGACAATAAGCATGTCAATCCAGCTATTATGAGAATTGGAATGAGAAGGGTCATATTGAGAAAGGGGATCACTGAGTAGCTAGCTATATTAATGAATTATCATTGAATCAAATTACACTAGAAAGTATAGGCCTATGGAACAGACTATTCATTTCCATATCATTGTTTAAATCCCGAATTACAGTCAGGGCATCAAGCCTTGGAGTACTACAGTATGATTCCAGTTCTCTAGAAAACTAGCCTACTGCAGTGGAGCAAGACAAAGGACATCTAATCAACAAGACAGGGTTCCCACGAAGAAAGCATAATCAGCAGAACAATGGGGGGGATTTGTCAGACAAAATAGGGAGGACTGTAGAGGTTCATCCGAGGTCTAGTGCAGTGTTTCCCAACTCCAGTCCTTCAGTACCCCAAACAGTACCCATTTTTATTGTAGTTCCGTACAAGCACACCTGATTCAACCTGTCAACTAATCAACAGGCCCTCAATTGAATCAGGGGAGTTTGTCCAGGGCTAAAACAAAAATATGTTACGTTGGGAGGACTGGAGATAGGAAACACTGGTCTAGTGGACGTCTACAAACCCACCGGGTTGGACTGGCTGATTGAGATACTGTGTTGAAGTGGTGTGGTGGTGGCAGTGTTAAGTCATTCCTGAATTGTCCTGATTTTATCCTACAATCACATAATCATAGGCCCACTGTTTGCAACTTCTTGACCAGGTTGTTGTGGAAAAAGATAAGTTGTTGTCCTCCGTAAACTACCTCACAGATAATGTGTTTTTGGAGCGGATTTAATTTAGCCTACAATTCAGCAGCAACATTAGTCAGTGTCCACTGCCCTTCATGAAGCACCAGACTCTCATATCTCACGACAATGGCTGATTCATTGGCGGGAAAAAAACATTCCTCCCCTTCTTCCCACCCTCCCGTCTCCCTGTCAGGTCCTCTCCCTGTCCTGTCTTCTCCGCCTCTCTCCTTCCCTGTCCTGTCCTCCACTGAGGTGAAATGCTGGAAGACAGTGTGTGACTTCTCACTGACTTTCCAAGCTGCTCTCTGGAAACGCGGGCAGTAATTGTCGGTGGTGGCCGGCAGCCATGTTTTAATGTTACGGCAGAGTGGAGAAGGACAAGGAATGCCTCTCCTCAGTCAGTCGGCCCTCCACACAGCTCAGTCGCCAATTTTCACTCTCACGCTCATCCTGCACCGGCTCTCGAGTGTAGAATAGCTCACGGGCAAAAAGTTCACGTGTCAACAGGTTAGTGTCAGAGGTTGAGATCTTTGTTATAGACCCCATTTTTATATCCTGTAAGCATAACAATCAGTCCACTTCTAAGAAAGGTGAAATGTCAATGAGGACTTTTATGATGTTTGGGTATCTTAACAACTGGTCAAACTGACCAAGGCCTAGTAGACAGGATGACCAATCTGACTTGAATTGGGGTGGATCCTTCATAAACACTGTACCATTGTAAGCCACTACAAAAACATGCCACATTGGGTCAATATTAAGTCAAGTGTAGTCTGCTCATAGTCAGTCAGAGTACAATGGTGAATGAATGCCAACAGAGAGAGCAGACAGCAGCAACATGACCTGATTCAAAACAGTGTAATTGCATAAGAACTCTATTCATGTGGTGTGTGTGTGTGTATGTGTGTGGCAGACTGGACAAACAAGGATGAAGAGGAGAGGGGGTACACATCAGTATTTTCAGTCCGGAATGTACTAGACAATGGGGATGCCCTCATTACTGCACCGGGATGATGAGAGAGGAGAACCAGGGCCACCACAGCAGGAGGTCTCTCTTTCCTGCGATCCAAAACATCTCATCCTACCCCGCTCTGTCAGTGTGCCTGCCAGACCCTTACACCCCCACCCCATAGCATAGACATCTCCACCGTTCCCTGACCTAAAAAAAAAACAACAGCCACCCATACAGACCTAAAACCGCCACACCCACAAATACACGCACACCCCTTACCCTCCCACTGACCAGGGCTCCAAAAACATTAGGGGTACAGAGAAAGTCAGTGTGGCAGGCAGATCCTCTGTAATGTCCCATGGTGCCCTGCTCCAAAATGTTTGATGTCAATGGAGCTTCATGCAAGGCTAACAGTCCAGATACCATTCAATTTATAAAGCTCACCTAGCAGAATTAAGCTATTTAATGATTGGGCAATGGCAATCTAACTGTGTATGACTAGGCCTAATAATGGTGTTGTGTCACATGTAGACCTTATGGATCAGCTAGACTACTATTGAACTGAGGAACAATGTGGCTTTCCACAAACGCTCTACAACTGGTAAAGTGAATTTTGCTTCGGAGCATTGCTTGGTTTGCAAAACTCTGTACATACTGGTAGTTGTTTTATTGTACTGCAGTCTATCCCTTCTCACTGAATCGGGTCTTGATAGTGTTTCATCAACATTCTCTCGAAAGCACACAGGGCCATAATGTTAGGTGAGGGCAAGCCAAATGTCAGGAACATTATAATCAAGTGACTAATTACTTCTGTTTGCTAACTGGGACACAGTAGGGGGAAAACACTGGAGAATACTGATCCAGTTAGTTAGAGGCATGCTGTGAGTGACAGATGAGTCATCCAATGACAATCCAGCATTCTCCATCAACCTTAAAAGTATAGGAAGGAGAAAGCTTCTATGAAAGTTGTAATAACCATGATGCAATATTCATATCCAATACAGGAATAAATAATATCAACTAACCATGCAATACAAAAAGGACAACCATTCAGCATGAAATGATGTATTGCATCAATTTGTTGCATTAGCTAGTGCATCAGTCATGTGATCTATACCTCTTCTGTGGGAGCATCATCCCCTTCAGTTTTGCTCAGTTTGTAATCGTTTACTTTCTGTTGCTTTGCGTTGCTGTCTTTTGCCTCCTTCACCTTAGACTTGGGTGGAGTCAGGTAGATGCTGTTGGAATACCCTCGCAGGGTTTTCTGCAGTTGCCCCAGCTGATGTAGAGCATCTATTTGTTGAGTGTCCTCCACTAACGAGCCACAGCGGATGAGACTGTCATAGTGCTGCTCAATAGTTCTGGTGGACGCAGAGGTGTCTGACCTGGCTTGGTTCAAGGGGGTCAAAGGTGGTGTGGATGGATTACATGTGCTTGTTGTGTAGCCTGGCAAAGACGAGGATGAAGACAACGATACAGTGTACCATCAACACATACAGTCGACATTCAACAGCAGATTATTATCAACACACAACTATAATACCGTATGTTCATGTTAGGAATTAATAGTTGATCATCATGCCAATAAGTCTCATCACATTGATTTTTGTAAATGGGAGTGTATCAAAGACTAAGAGGCTAGCTAGTTAGCCCTTAATGTACTGTAATGCACACCAAATCAACGTGCTAACAGGCTACAGCTAGCAATTTACGTTAGCTAATGTTATGCAAGTTATCTAACTGTAAGCTTGGACAACAGTATCAATCCTCTGAATGATCCCCAACTGAAACATTTGGACAACATGTAGAATCTCTCACCTTTTGCAATGCTGCTCGTGGAAAACCAAATGTTGTTTTGAGTGTGTTTTATTAAATATCTACCTAAACATCTTGTCGCCAAAGACGACGTGTAGGCCGCCATCTTGATTCAATGGAGAGAAACTTTATTTATAATCATCTATAATCACCAGAACAGTTATGACACAAGTCATTTTCTTCTTTGTAATAAACTACGTTATGGGCGCGTTATAAAGCCAATCAAGATGTTTAACATTTTATGTCTTGTAAAGTATATTTTTGTATACGTAGCTATTTTGTTGAATTTGTGAGGAAGGAAATGCAACACTTTACACGGCTAATTTAACTCTGACTTGATAATATTTCTGATAGTATAGTACAATTATCAGCCAATTAAATGTGAATGCGCTGAGACATCAGGACTACGTTCAGTACGTTTTTACGTTCTGGAGCGTTCAATTGAGCGGAAAGAACCAGTTGAAAAACGGAGAGTGGTTGGGTTGTGGGTTGAGGAACGCTCTCAGCATGGCCATTTCCCTTTAAATACGTAACTTATTGCTTCAAGCCACACCTCGCGCACCCACCAAACGTTTATTCAATAACGTTTTGTGGCAACATGTCGTTCAGTATAATCTGTTCCGCAACGTAGCAAAAGTTCAAGAGAACTGGACGCACCTCTATTGTAAATGTATGGCGCTTTCACGACAACTGGGAACTAAGAAAAAATCGAGGTCAAATCATAATGTGATCAGGTCGGAGCTCTAGAAAGATGCCCGAGTTCTCAACATGGAATTCCGAGTTGGATGACCATTCAAAACAATTTTATCCCTGGAGCTAGTTTTTTTCCCGAGCTCCCAGTTGTCCTGAGTACGCTGAAGTTTGAAATCGGAGATTTCCGAGTTCCCCGTTTTTTTAAGCGCCAAAGACACACGGAAGCTGCCAAGTGTCAGCTGATCCTCAGCTGATCGGAAGTGGAGCGAGCAACCCCAAACGAAAGGGTTAGTGCTATCCGGAATCCTTGGGACGTTCCTACACTAAGCCCTACTACCATTACCACTTTAAATGATGTCAACTTCAATGGGGGTAGGGACGTGCTAGACCCTGGTATTAATGTCTATGTGTAGACACTTGCCGTGACCCCACTCTCGGAGGGTGTCTCAGGAAGAGTTAGGATATATGCAAAACATTTTTTTTAAATATACTATTCATACATGCGTATTAATACACACTTGTACATGTTTGAAATAGGAAAAATATAAGCACCCACCCATTTATTAATATAATAATTATTATTATTATAGGGGACGTCCCAAGGATCCAGAATAACACGGACCCAAACGGCAGGGCGATTGCGGCTAACCAAGCTAGTGGGGGAGAAATGGCTGATACCATAGCTGATACAAGGAGGCTATTCTCCAAGCCTCAGAACTTGAACGACGCGTATGGACCCCCAAGTAACTTTCTAGAGATTGATGTGAGCAACCCTGAAACGATCGGTGTCGGGAGGACCAGGTTTACCACGTATGAAATAAGACTGAAGGTGAGCATACAAGATAGCTAATAAAATAAATAGGCAAACCATTAGCTTGCTCTTTAGGGCAGTGGACCTGGTCAACTTGATAAAGGGGATTGAGTTTAATTAGGGTTACACTAAGAAAGAGACCAGTCAGATGTAGATAATATTCGAACAGTCAAATCGGTTAACTAGCTTTTAGCCACGGAGTAGGTAGGTAGTTAGCTTGTTAGTAGCTATAACAGTTAGACGGCGGATTTCGTTGTTTTTTTTTAACTAACATACTTGGCATTTAACCAATTCAGCTGTGTATTAAAAATATTAAACTATTTCTGGCGAGGTTATCAAAGCATTGTTGATACAATATTATTTAAATGGGCCTCCAGTTTTGGTCGATAGCCTAGCCAGGTAGCTAGCTAACTGTTAGCTTCTCTGACTTCAGGAATGTGAAGTCAATGGAAAGTTACAAATATGTTGTTGCCAGTGGGTCTTGTTTGGTGTCCTGTTTGCAAGAGCCTCATGGCCATGGAGCCATATAACTAACTAGCTAGTTTGTATTGTCTTTAACGAATTAATTGTTTTACAAACCGTTAACAGATCCTTGTTGTGTTCCAGCCACACCCCTGTCATAGAGTGTAAATGGTAGATAAATTAATGAGTTTGGGACTACCAGGTTCAATCTGCATTTTTTTGTCTAAATTGAGTAATTGGCATAGCTTTGTTCTGTTCAATGTTCTTTACCTATATAATAGTACTCGAACTACCCCAATTCATGTTAAGTTCAAAATAATATAATATAGAAATTGCTGACACCATTCAAACCAATAAGGGTCCTGAACTTTAAAGCCAATTGTCCTAGAATCATCTTTTTGCAGATAGAACATTATAGTCCCAAGCTCTCGATTTGTCACACACCAACAGAAGCAGAGAGCTCAACAAGGGTGTATTTTAACACAATAAAATGGTATTTCATGCTAAGTCTCTACCCAAAAGCAGAGCTTGGAGACCAGCTCCCTCACTCAAGAAATGTTGCCTCTCTATGCCTCTACTCAGATATTGAGCAATACAGATGAGTCCAGTGTTTTTCTCTCCCCCTCTCTTATTAGTCATAGCAATACTTTTCCAGTAAAGGGACTCTCTGTGTAAAATGCAGTTCTATGACATTTTTGGTGTACTGAAACTACTGGCCAGCTTCTCTGGATTGAAGACAGGATGTTGAGCCAGGCTCAGCATCAGCGAGCCCCACAGTCTACTTACCCATGCATTTCCTTTCTGCTCTGCTGGGGTGGAGAGGTGGGGGCTGGGGGGTTAAACAGTACAGATGCATGTCCTCACAAAGCTAGACCTCCTTGCTTCCCTCTGGTGGGGAGAGGATTGGACGGGAGGAATCGAGGAAGTACCTTTGAGATTCACCTCTGGTCTCATCCATATTTATAAACTACTATGGAGAGTGAAAGTCAGTTATCAACAACTGTTTAACCCTCAAATCAGTTGCTATTGATTGCTTGTAAGGAAAAAGTTACTCAACGTGTCATCATGACAATAAAGATTGACAGACTTAATGCATGGGGTATAACACAATTTTAAAACCTGTCTGGAGCTTGTTCAAATGTTATATGAAAGCTAAAAGGTACCAACTCAATACCAGTTACCAACACAACACTTTTTAAGGCTGCTTAAAAGGCTCTAGTTTTCATCCTCTACTTTTGTGCTATTTGTTCCACACCACTATTTCCAACACAGAGTGCATTATACAAAACAAATTACCAGAATTATTGCATTTGAAGCAGTACATCAAGAGCTAAGCATGTTATCACCGTACCACTGTCAACCCTGTGATTGTCTGGGCTGTCTCTCGTTGTTTTCAGTAGCGTGGTGGTTTAGCGCAGCATGGCCCTATAGTATTTATAGCTTCCCCCTACCTAGAGAAGCCCGTCTGCGGGCATTAGAGCTGAATATAAGGCTACTGTACTTGATTAGCGTGTAATAATTAGCATATGCGTGTAATCAGCATTTATTGTGCGCCTCATGGCCCTCTGTGACCCTGCTTTGCATAAGAGCCAGGGATAAGAGGAGCATCCCTCACTTCTCAACAAACGTGGTGTCAACTTTGCTTCGCTTCTCTCCTCTTTCCTTTCTTCTCCCTTTCTTTGGAAGTGTTTTACTCCTGTTTCTAAAGGCATTTAGACTATACCAAAAGGTCTGCCTGGTACCTTGGCCAGCTTGGAATGCTTTGCAGTGTTGCTTGTGTTTCGGGTTCTCTCACCGCTTAGCTATAATATTTTCCCCCCTGTATTTATGCAATGAAATGTTAGTAGATCAACCCCCCCAGTCCCTCTCGTCATCCCAAATCCCCCCCTCCCCCATCCCATGGCAGTGAGAGCCCGTACGGCCGTACTGAGAGTCTTCTTAATCCCCTCATTGATAGGGGAGAAGAATGAATCAGGCTGGTTTGTGGAGAGGGGAAGGCTTCATCCCTGTCCTCGTATGGGCTCCCCCACCTACTCCCACCCCCCTGGGGAGGCCACAAAAGCACCCCCTCGCTCTCCATCCACCATAGCCCTGCATCTCCAACGTCCCTCGCCCAGCCTAGTCCAGAGAGTAGTCACCTTAGTCCACGAGGACTCTCAAATCTACTCATATGACACCTGACCTTTAACAGGTGAAATGTGTGCTTTGCTTTTGTCACCTCTTCACTGCTATGCCTCCTATAGGCTACCTTCTATACTTTGGGTGTGTTTGTAAATTCAATCTGGAGTGCCAGAGTGTGCTCTGGGCATTTGTAAATTCAGAGCATTGTCAGATTGTCCGTTCGTAAATTCAGAACGTTTCGCTCTCTGAGAGGTTCAGAATGCACACTGGACGCTCTGACCAACGAGTAGGGTTGAGCCGAGCGTTCTGACCTCACAACGGCAGTCAAGCACCCAAACTAACTGGCTAACGTTGGCTAGCTTGCTAGCTACTTCCAGACACAAATGAGAATACACTTCATTTTACTCGCCCCTGCAGAGCTAGTTAGGCAGTTTTATGTTATCCAGAGCGTTGGTGACTGTAACTGTGCTGCTGGCAGCAAATTAATTACGCTTTTTTACCGACGGTTACTGACACCTGCCATATTGAACAGGTGTTGAGCGTTCGTAAATTCATCAGTTATTCTGCGCTCTGGCACACTCAGATGAGAGTGCTCTGAAATCAGAGTAGATGGCCTGAGTGTATTTTGGAACGCACCCTTTGAGTTCCTGTTTCTTTGGTTCCTACTACTCCTTCTGTCCCCACTTCAGTATCTATAGTAACTGTTGCACAACTCTTTCAGACAAGTAGTATTATACCTTAATCATGCAATGGTTTGGTAGTATGTTAATTTCTGTGATATTACGGTGTTAGCTGATATGGTCCTATTAAACATTTTCATGGTCAGTGCAGAGGTCATTTTATGGTCACTCGTGTGACATTTCATGGTGAAAGGTGACGTTAGGGTCCCTGTGAGAGAAAGTGTGACCAGTCAATTGTTTAGGCCTAATTGATTGAATATCAGAAACTGCGTTGTGTGTTGCAGATGGTGAGTTTCTCTGCTAAAACCAGCATCATGTCCTCAAGGTAACCTAGAATTCACGTGTGCAGACTTGTAAACCTGAAAATGTGGTCTTGTGTAAAATAATAGAATGTTGTCTTTGGTCTTTCCGTTTGTCATTTGTTATATTTAAACTGTGTCTTCTGCTAATAATATACTGTTCAAATAAGCCCCCTGATAATAGAAGGCTATTGCTAACATATTGGATAGCCTAATTGGTAGTTCACTTTCATGGGCTTTAGTTCAGGGTATTTTTTTACGTGTCTTGAATGTTGAGGAGATGCTCTCTTCACAGTCCTAATGTCTCTCAATGATTCAGTTTGATGTGAGGGTGAGAGGACTTTTCTCTCGCGCTCTCAACAGAGTAGTGTATGTTTTTGAACTCGGGAAAATGGGGGGAAAGCTTTACCACCAACATTAGACCTTGCCTTTGGTAGCCTCCATCTCCCCCTTCAGAGAGCACACAGAAGAGCGTGGACTTTGGGATCTCACTTTGTTTATGGGCAGACAGGAGCATATAAAAAGGCCTCTTACTACAGCTCTCTCTCTCTTCCATTCCTCCACCTCTCCACTCCCATAGCCTCCCCCACTTTCTTTCTCTCTTCCATTTGGGGGGGAAAAACATTTGGTCATTAATAAAATAGGGAGGGGTGGGGGTGGAGGGGCCTTGTCAGGCACAGTCAAGTATAATCCAAACTCTACACCATCCTCTCTGACAACTATTTTAATGGAAATGGGGAACATATTGTATCAAGGCTACCATATCCTACTTGAAATGACAGTATCAAAAGTGGGAGTTGATACTATGGCAACAAAGCAGCTTTCTGCCAGCTAGGCGAGTTGGAGAGAGTCGAGGGAAGGCTGTAGGGGCGAGAGAGGGAAAGTGCACAGGGGAAACGACAGAGAGGGGGAGACCCACGGCCCCAACGCCATTGTTCTCTCCTCGTTCCCTTTTAGAATATGATGCGATGAGATGGTATTGTGCTGCCATTTTTCATACTTTTTATTTTTGAAAGGGAGAGCTAGGGGAGGGTAAGAAGGGGGCAGGGGGGGTTAGGGATGCGGCACTCTCGAACTTGACTTAATCCATCCTGCTAAAAGCTAATGCATAGGCGGCCTTGAACCATTTTCACAGGAGAGGGGTGACCTTTCTCTTGAGGGGTTTGGGCTCTTTTCTCCCCCAAGTCTTTAATGAGCTATGGTATTGTCTCTTCCTACACATGATGTTTCACATGCATTTCTAATGCAGCGGTGGGTTACTCAAGGGTTTCTATTCCTGCGATGTGAAAGCTTTTAGTAGGCCACTGGCTCAGTGAAGTGTAGTTGGAAGTTGGGTATTTTTGTGTTGTTTATGAAATGGACCCTGTGCACTCACTTGCTTAGGCTTACGTTTCTCTCGCTCTGCCTTGCTTTGTCTGTCGCGCTTTGTCTGTCGCGCTTTCCCTCTCTCGCTTTCTCGCTCTCTGTCTGTATGAAGCATAACCTAATCACCATAGTCTAGGCTGTTCATGGAAAGACTACTTATACGATGTTATAGCAGTAACTCAAACTTTAATCACTTTGTTACATTATCCTTTCTGTTGTAATTCATTCTTATCTTGTCTAACTGCTCAGGTCCAGCTAGGTATTGTATTTCAAAATGCATTGTCATTGTGATTATTCAAAATGAGCATGGTACAGGAAACTGCCAAAATAAAGTAAACACCAACTTAATATGGCGTTGGGACACCACGAGTCAGAACAGCTTCAATGCACCTTGGCATAGATTCTACAAGTGTCTAATTCTATTGGAGGGATGCAGCACCGTTCTTCCATGTGAAATTCCATCATTTGGCGTTTTGTTGTTGGTGGTTCCGCTCCAGAATCTCCCACAAGTGTTCAATTGGGTTGATTTCTGGTGACTGAGACGGCCATGTGGTTTACGTTGACTTCCCATATTCTGTTTTCTCAGTTTTCAGGGGCTTCGTTAGAGTTCAGAAATCTGCATTTTCAAAACGCAGACCGTCAAAAAATCTGCATTTTATACCATTTCACCTGTGTTTTACATTGAAAGTCAAGTTTTTTTTGCTTCAATAGAGTCGTCAGGTAGCTATAGTTTTCCTTCATAGAAAATACATTAGTGCAACACATTCGGCAGAAAATAGCTTTAATTTTTTTTATCAGATGACAACACAAATGCAACGCTATTTGGCTAGCATACACACAAATACATTTGTTTACAATAAAAAAGCAACGTATTTCTGGCAAACTATGCATGGTCATCATATTTCGAATGTTTATCATATAAATGTAGTCAGGTACATTTCCTAATGTTTTGCTTGAAGTTAATCTTGCATTTAACTGGAGAAAAGTAGGCTACACTGAGAAACATACCGGAGAAATGTAGCGCCACATCAGTCAGAGCGCCATGCGTGAACTCTCATCCGAGTGGAGAAGTGCAGCTGAAGCACAAAGTTTGTTTGTCTGCTGAGCAGAAATTTTAAATAAGAAGCATTTTAGATCTGAGCTTACAAAACGCAGGAACATATTTGTTATGCATTTTTCTTTTCTCTGAAAAACAGAATTCTGCGTTAATACAACTCCTGGTTTTGTTTTTCCAGGTTTTCGCTCTGAGAAACATTTTTTTTTTTTTTTTTTATTTTTTAAATAGAAAAATAACCAAATTGGGTGTTCTCAGTCCGCAACTGTGTTAAAACTAGAGGTCGACCGATTATGATTTTCCAACGCCGATACCGATTATTGGAGGACCAAAAAGCCGATACCGATAACCTCTTGAAGCTAGGGGGCACTATTTTTATGTTTGGAAAATTACGTTCCCAAAGTAAACGGCCTATTTCTCAGGACCATATGCTAGAATATGTATATAATTGACAGATTAGGATAGAAAACACTCTAAAGTTTCCAAAACTGTCAAAATATTGTCTGTGAGTATAACACAACTGATATTGCAGGCGAAACCCTGAGGAAAATCCAATCAGGAAGTGCCTCTTATTTTGAAACCCTTCTGTTCCTATGCATGCCTATCCTCCATTTTTAAAGAGATATCAACCAGATTCCTTTTTCTATGGCTTCCCTAAGGTGTCAACAGTCTTTAGACATAGTTTCAGGCTTTTATTTTGAAAAATTAGCGTGAAAAATCACATTGCGTAAGTGGATAGGTGGGGGCTCTCAGAGTGAGTTTTTGCGCTACAGAGTAAAGCGGCCATTGTTCCTCCCGCTGTTATTGAAAAACCTACACACTCGGTTGATATATTATCGAATATATATTTTAAAATCTACCTGAGGAATGATTATAAAAAACGTTTGACATGTTTCTGTGGACATTATGGAGACTATTTGGAATTTCCGTCTGCGTTGTCATGACCACTCTTTCCTGTGGATTTCTGAACATAACGCGACAAACAAACGTCGGTATTTTGGGTATAAAAATAATATTTATGGAACAAAAGGAACATTTGTTGTGTAGCTGGGAGTCTCGTGAGTGAAAACACCCGAAGATCATCAAATGTAAACGGTTAATTTGATTGATTTTCGTGACCACGCTTCCTGATGCTAAGTGTACATAATGCTATGTTAGGCTATCGATAAACTTACACAAACGCTTGGATTGCTTTCGCTGTAAAGCATCATTTCAAAATCTGAGACAGATCGATTAACAAAAGGCTAAGCTGTGTTTTGTAATATTGCACTTGTGATTTCATGAATATCTATTTTTTTTAGTAATATTATTTGACTGTTGCGCTATGCTATTCAGCGGTTGCTGACAAATTATCCGCGACAGGGATGGGTAGCGTCAAGAATTTAATCGGACGATTTTTAAAAAAAAGTTTTATTTGTAATAATGACAATTACAACAATACTGAATGAACACTTATTTTAACTTAATATAAAACATCAATAAAATAAATTGAGCCTCAAATAAATAATGAAACATGTTCAATTTGGTTTAAATAATGCAAAAACAAAGTGTTGGAGAAGAAAGTAATGTGTGCCATATAAAAATATGTGCAAAAGTAAATAAACTAACATTTAAGTTCCTTGCTCAGAACATGAGAACATATGGAAGTTGGTGGTTCCTTTTAACATGAGACTTCAATATTCCCAGGTAAGAAGTTTTAGGTTGTAGTTATTATAGGAATTATAGGACTATTTCTCTTTATACCATTTGTATTTCATATACCTTTGACTATTGGATGTTCTTATAGGCACTATAGTATTGCCAGTGTAACAGTATAGCTTCTGTCCCCCTCCTCGCCCCTACCTGGGCTCGAACCAGGAACACATCGACAACAGCCACACTCGAAGCATCGTTACCCATCGCTCCACAAAAGCCGCGGGGAATAACTACTCCAAATCGAAAAGCGAGTGACGTTTGAAACAGTATTAGCCCACACTCAGCTAACTAGCTAGCCATTTCACATTGGTTACACCAGCCATTAGGCTGATAAGCTTGAAGTCATAAACAGTGCTGTGCTTGCGAAGAACTGCTGGCAAAACACACGAAAGTGCTGTTTGAATGAATGATTACGGGCCTGCTGCTGCTCAGTCAGACTGCTCTATCAAATCAGACTTGATAATAACATAATAACACACAGAAATAAGAGCCTTTGGTCATTAATACGATCGAATCCGGAAACTATAATTTTGAAAACAAAACGTTTATTATTTCAGTGAAATACGGAACCGTTTGGTATTTTATCTAACGGGTGGCATCCCTAAGTCTAAATATTCTTGATACATTGCACAACCTTCAATGTATTTCATAATTACGTAAAGTTCTGGCAAATTAGTTTGCAATGAGCCAGGCAGCCCAAACTGTTGCATATACCCTGACTCTGCGTGCAATGAACGCAAGATAAATTACACAATTTCACCTGGTTAATATTGTCTGCTAAACTGGATTAGTAGTTATAACTAGTGATTTATGATTGATTGGTTTTTATAAGATAAGTTTAATGCTAGCTAGCAATTTACCTTGGCTTCTACTGCATTCGCGTAACAGGCAGGCTACTCGTGGAGTGCAATGGTTAGAGCGTTGGACTAGTTAACTGTGCGGTTGCAAGATTGAAACCCCTGAGCTGACAAGGTGAAAATCTGTCATTCTGCCCCTGAACAAGGCTGCCCCTGAACCCACAGTTCCTAGGCAGTCGTTGAAAATAAGAATGTGTTCTTAACTGACTTGCCTTGTTAAATAAAAGGTATAAAAAATAACATTTTATTTTTTTTATCGGAAATCGGCGCCCAAAAATACAGGCCATTCCGATTTAATCGGTCGACCTCTAGTTTAAACCACATCAGGAGACCACGTTTTGAGGTAAAAATCTAAGACATTTAGCATTTTGGTTGGAGTTACCATTTAAAGAGCCAGTGAGCATGCTTATTGGCTAGTGTGTTTCTAAAAATTAGATTTCGGTCTTGTTTCCTCAACGATTCCGCATTTGGTGAATGATGTTTGTCCTCAACACTAGATGCAGAAGCCCATTTCAATTCCTCAAAATATGTAATGAATTTTGCCCTAGAATGTGTTAGTTTCATAATTTTACATCAAAGGTCTTTGGTGCAGTATTTCACAAGTAAAGAAAAATGTGCAACGTGTTGTCATATGTTAACAAAGTCAGAGCTGCTGGACAGGTGTGTCTCACTGGCTATGCTATTGGATTAAGAGCAATCACCGCAGATGGGCTCCTGAGTGGTGCTGTGGTCTATGGCACTACATCTCAGTGCCAGAGGCTTCACTACAGACACCCTGGTTCGAATCCAGGCTGTATCGCAGCCTGCCGTCATTGGGAGACCCATAGGGCGGCACACAATTGGCCCAGGGTCATCTGGGTTTGGCCGGTGTAGGCCGTCATTGTAAATAAGAATTTGTTCTCAACTGACTTGCCCCTAACTGACCCCTAAAGGTTAAATACATTTAAAAAATGTTCACCTCATGTTAGTGGGTAAATGGACATCGTCAAATCAAAACCTTAATTTATGGCTGTTCCAAGCTCCGTCGTAGACGACACTGACTTATTACCAAAATGATACACATTATACACATTATTGATTGTTTTTTATAAGATAAGTTTAATGCTAGCTAGCAATTTACCTTTAATGCTAGCTAGCAATTATACACATTTTGACTCATCAGTTATTCATGACTCACATCGTTGCCACATAAGCAGTTTTCAACGGGATATGTTGCTTTTTAATTCAAGTGAGCACGCAACACCAGCCAAAGACATTATTTGGTTAGTGGTGTTTCTGTAGTGCTTATGTGATTTCAGAGTTTGCAAAACAATTGGCCACTGGATTGTTGCAAATAAACATGATATCCTTCTGCCAGGTTACTTTGTAGTTAGCATTTTAATTGACAAGATTTTTGGGAAAGCCAGCAGACGGTTATCATTAGCATTATCGCTGACGGCGACACAAAGTGAAGACGAGACCGGAAATATGAGCGCACCACACACAAACGTTCCTGTGGGGGGCGTTCCTGTGCCGTTCCTGTGCCGTTTCAGAAAGTTGCAGGAATGCATTTTGTCCATCTTTTGTTATTAACTTGGGCACATTAATTGTAAACCTTTATAAATTGAACCTTTATTTAACTAGGCAAGTCAGTTAACTGCCTTGTTCAGGGGCAGAACGTAGGATTTTTACCTTGTCAGCTCGGGGATTTGATCTTGCAACCTTTCGGTTACGCTCTAACCACTAGGCTACCTTCCGCTTCAAAATAAATTTTTAGAATAAGTTCAATACATTTACTTGATTTCCTACTAAGTTCAATACATTTTCGAACATTGTTGTATTCCTTTTTAATGTCTGCATTCTGTTTTCTTGCACCCTATAGAAGGCTTATGACACCCCCCCCCCCTCCTATTACTCACCCCTATCCCACCACTGATCTGTGATAGTGAGAGAAACAAAGTGTGCTTTTTGAATAACTAAAGAAATAAAGGTAGGCTTCGATTGAACTAAAGACATTATGGGTTTGGGGGTGGTCCAGGGTGTCTCAATCAATACCTTATTCCGTAACCTGAGTCATACACACACCACGCCCTCAGCCCCCACCCGAACCACACCCCCCAGCCCCAACCTACAGCCAGGTGTGGAGAGGACAGAAACCTGATCTTTGACTTGTAGAGCTCCCACGCACTGCCTCTTTACATGGGGAGTGGTGTTCTTCGTGTTTGTATGTGTGAAATTAGAAGTGTTTGTTTGAGACCGAAAAGTGTGGGCGAGCTGACTACTCACCTTTCACCTGACTTGTCCTCTCTTCCTCTCCTCTCACCGTTAACGCCAATCTCTTAATCATAGGTTGCGATGGGGTGGTGATTGAAAGCGCAGGTGACTTTCATTTTCTCTCTCTTTTGTCCTGAGCATTGAGGTCCAGGCAGGGGTGTGGACCAGCAAGCCCAAGATTGAACATTTGGAAAGTGTAGTTTGAGTGAACCCGAATTCTCCAAAAGTTAAGTGTGTGTGTGTTGTGCAGCTTGTTTGAGAGTTTTCTAAATCTATCACCTGTTTCTCCACACACATAGTTCTGCTCGTGTGTGTTTTGTGTGGGAGCGTCGGGACTGGGCCTGATGGGATTAGCATCTCGGCGGTGGCAGATTACCTGTAACCATGATCTGTTGTCGTGGGGATTAACTTCCCAGTGTTCCGTGAAGCGTTCCGTGCTGTGAGGTACCAGAACACTGGGGGACAGCCCACTGAGAGGGAAGGCCGTGGCTACAGCTGAGGGGCTCTTAAAGCTAGGCTAATCCCCTTCTGTGACCTGAGAGGAAGGAGGGGGTGGCTGACAACCTCACCTGGAGACAGAAGGGAAGGAAATAAGAGGAGAGAGAATGGCTGGGTAGACAAACGAGAGAGGACATACAACTACAGAAAGAAAAAGGGGGTAAGGAGAGGTGAAGGATGGGAAAGAAAGGTGTAACTAGAGAGAAACATTCCTTCAGTTCTCTGTGTAGTGGTCTATACCTTTTTCCCTCACCTTGTTCTTTGTCCTCCATTATCAACTGTCAGAAGAACCCCAACATGAGGCAAAATCTTATTTTTCAGCCACTTTTAATACTTGTTCTGATATTACCATATGACTTCATTGTAGTTTTTTGTGGTAATAAAAAAAAATAGCAATTGTTATTTAATAACTTGAATTTATTATTTTCAAATCCTTCCAAAATAATTATCTCTTCTACCTCATCAATGTAGAGTAGAAAAATCCATAATTTTAGAGGTAGGGCAAAAAGAGAGGAGCAGGCAGAGAAGAGAGGACAGAAGACAAGAGGAGAGTACGGTTTGTGTTTTTCCCAGTGAAAAGACTCAAGAGGGGTCTCAAGGGCAAAACAGTGACTTATTATAGGAGAGGGAAAATATGAAGAGGAGGGGACGGGGGGAGTGAGAGCGAGGGAGACCATGAGAACGAAAAGGCCACTTCTGCTCTTCTTTCTTAATTAGTCCCCCATAGTCCATATAGCCCCCCCCCCATCCCAACCATTTATTCATCTATTTACTCAGCGTGCCAGCTACCTATCCATCTCTTTATCACACTCTGACACACTCCTTCGTTCTCCTGCTCATCGATCAGTCTGCCACTGCTCACACACATCGCCCTGCATTCATCCATCCAACAGCTCAATGGTTTCTGCTCTTGTGGCTCTCCATGAATTCTGACCTTCTGCGATTGCTGTCTGTCTATGGGGAAATGTTCTTTTTCTCTCCAGGTTGTGTATTGTGGCTGGGATGGCCGCAGGATGCTGCTGTCATGACAGGTGAAGAGCTTTGGCATTGTGTTCTAATGTGCTGCTGTACGCTTCAGTGGTGTATGTCAATGCCGAAACATTTCATGAAATGTAATCTCCAGTGCTCATTAACTAGCACTACGCACTCTCTCTCTGTCTTTCTCTCAGCTCGTCCAAAGTGCATCAGACCTTGGTGAGCCCTGTAAGAGCAAACTTTTATTCTTCAGTCCTCAATACAGGATTTCAATTTCCAATTGAATTTTCTATTTGTATGGCTCTTTTAACAAAGTCATTTGCCACAGAGTACCTAACACAAGGCTAGGCCCAAACGGCACAATGGCAAGCCTGTGTCATTCACGCTGCATCTACTCTTCATAGCCAGTGTGTGGTGCGTGTCTCTGGGACAAAATGGCTGCTGTGTAGCACTTGGTTTACTACACATTAGTGGTGGAAGGGTTGATGGTACCATAGTGTGTTGTGAGACCTATTGAAAATTAGATTTTGTAAACCCCAGTCTAGTATCAATATCATCACCGGGTTTTCCCCAAAGAATGTAAGAAGGTGCTGTGTCTGACGCCTTGACTTTTTCCACATTTTGTTATTTTACAGCCTTATTCTAAAATGGATTAAATAAACAAATAAAAATCCTCAGCAATCTACACACACTACTCCATAATGACAAAGCAAAAACAGGTTTTTAGAAATTGTTGCAAATTTCTAAATAATAAAAAACATACATTATTTACATAGGCATTCAGAACCTTTGCTATGAGACTCGAAATTGAGCTTGGGTGCATCCTGTTTCCAATGATCATCCTTGAGATGTTTCTACAACTTGATTGGAGTATACCTGTGGTAAATTCAGTTGATTGAACATGATTTGGAAAGGCACACAGCTGTCTATATGAGGTCCCACAGTTGACAGTGCATGTCAGAGCAAAAACCAAGCCATGAGGTCGAAGGAATTGTCCGTAGCGCACCCGAGACAGGATTGTGTCGAGACACAGATCTGGGAAAGAGTACCAGAATATCTGCAGCATTGAAGGTCCCCAAGAACACATTGGTCTCAATCATTCTTCAATGGAAGAAGTTGGGAGCCACCAAGACTCTTCCTAGAGCTGGCCACCCAGCCAAACTGAGCAGTATTGTGTGTAGGTTTAGAATAAGGCTGTAATGTAACAAAATGTGGAAAAGGGGAAGGGGTCTGAATACTCTGAATGCACTCTATGTATATACAGTTGAAGTCGGAGGTTTGCATACACTTAGGTTGGAGTCATTAAAAGTTGTTTTTCAACCACTCCATAAACTATAATTTTGGCAAGTCTACTTTGCATGACACAAGTAATTTTTCCAACAATTGTTTACAGACAGATTATTTCACTTATAACTTGTATCACAATTCCAGTGGGTCAGAAGTTTACATACAGTAAGTTGACTGTGCCTTTAAACAGCTTGGAAAATTCCAGAAAATTGTCATGGCTTTAGAAGCTTCTGATAGGCTAATTGACATAATTTGAGTCAATTGGTGGTGTCCCTGTGGCTGTATTTCAAGGCCTACCTTCAAACTCAGTACTTCTTTGCTTGACATCATGAGAAAATCAAAAGAAATCAGCCAAGGTCTCAGAAAAAATTGTAGACCTCCACAAGTCTGGGAATTGCTCCCAATGATGAACCAAACGCATGAAGGTACCACGTGTACTATTAATTGTACAGATGAACAAGTATAAGCACCATGGGACCACGCAGCCGTCATACCGCTCAGGATGGAGACGTGTTCTGTCTCCTAGAGATAAATGTACTTTGGTGCAAAAAGTGCAAATCAATCCCAGAACAACAGCAAAGGACCTTGTAAAGATGCTGGAGGAAACGGGTATAAAAGTATCTATATCCACAGTAAAACGAGTCCTATATCGACATAACCTGAAAGGCCACTCAGCAAGGAAGAAGCCACTGCTCAAAAACCACCATAAAAAAGCCAGACTACGGTTTGCACATGGGGACAAATATCGTACTTTTTGGAGAATTGTCCTTTGGTCTGATGAAACAAAAATAGAACTGTTTGGCCGTCGTTATGTTTCGAGGAAAACGGGGGAGGCTTGCAAGCTGAAGAACACCATCCCAACTGAAGCACGGGGGTGGCAGCATCATGTTGTGGGGTGCTTTGCTGCAGAAGGGACTGGTGAATTTCACAAAATAGATGGCTTCATAAGGTAGGAAAAATTATGTGGATATATTGAAGCAACATCTCAAGACATCAGTCAGGAAGTTAAAGCTTGGTCTTTAAAGGGTCTTCCAAATGGACAATGACCCCAAGCGTACTTACAAAGTTGTGGCAAAATGGCTTAAGGACAACAGTCAAGGTATTGGCGTGACCATCACAAAGCCCTGACCTCAATCCCATAGAACATTTGTGGGCAGAACTGAAAAGGTATGTGCGAGCAAGGAGGCCTACAAGTTTGGACACAAGTCATTCAAGGGTTTTTCTTTATTTTTACTATTGTCTACATTGTAGAATAATAGTGAAGACATCAAAACTATGAAATAACACCGTAATCATGTAGTAACCAAAAGTGTTTAACAAATGCATTTATTTATATTCTTCAACGTAGCCACCCTTTGCCTTGACAGTTTTGCACACCCTTGATGTTCTCTCAACCAGCTTCACCTGGAATGCTTTTCCAACGGTCTTGAAGGAGTTCCCACATATGCTGAGCATTTGTTGGCTGCTTTTCCTTCACTCTGCGGTCCAACTCATCCCAAACCATCACAATTGGGTTGAGGTCGGGTGATTGTGGAGGCCAGGTCATCTGATGCAGCATTCCATCACTCTTCTTCTTGGTCAAATAGCCTTTACACAGCCTGGAGGTGTGTTGGGTCATTGTCCTGTTGAAAAAACAAATGATAATCCCACTAAGCGCAAACCAGATGGGATGGTGTATCGCTGCAGAATGCTGTGGTAGCCATGCTGGTTAAGTGTGTCTTGAATTCTAAATAAATCACAGACGGTGTCACCATTTAAAGCACCATCACACCACCACCTCCATGCTTCATGGTGGGAACCACACATGCAGAAATCATCTGTTCACCAACTCTCACAAAGACATGGCGGTTGGAACCAAAAGTAAAAAATTGACAGATTTCCATGGTCGAATGTCCATTGCTCATGTTTCTTGGTCTATGCAAGTCTCTTCCTATTATTGGCGTCCTTTAGTAGTGGTTTCTTTGCAGCAATTCGACCATGAAGGCCTGATAAACGCAGTCTCCTCTGAACAGTTGATGCATTTCTTTGGGCTGCCATTTCTGAGTCTTGTAACTCTAATGAACGTATCCTGTTCAGCAGAGGTAACTCTGGGTCTTCCTTTCCTGTCGTGGTCCTCATGAGAGCCAGTTTCATCATAGCTCTTGATGGTTTTTGCGACTGCACTTGAGGGAAATTTCAAAGTTCTTGAAGTTTTCCGTATTGACTGACCTTCATATCTTAAGTCACGAAAAGCAATCAAAATCTTCTGATGTTTTCACTCACGAGACTCCCAGCTACACAACAAATGTTCCTTTTGTTCCATGAAGATTATTTTTATACCCAAAATACCAACGTTTGTTTGTCACGTTATGTTCAGAAATCCACAGGAAAGAGAGGTCACGACAACACAAACGTATATTCCAAATAATATCCATAACGTCCACAGAAACATGTCAAACATTTTTTTTATAATCAATCCTCAAGTGGGGCACAAAAAGTATTTAGTCAGCCACCAATTGTGCAAGTTCTCCCACTTAAAAAGATGAGAGGCCTCTAATTTTCATCATAGGTACACTTCAACTATGACAGACAAAATGAGGGAAAAAATCCAGAAAATCACATTGTAGGATTTTTAATGGATTTATTTGCAAATTATGGTGTAAAATAAGTATTTGGTCACCTACAAACAAGCAAGATTTCTGGCTCTCACACTGTAACTTCTTCTTTAAGAGGCTCCTCTGTCCTCCACTTGTTACCTGTATTAATGACACCTGTTTGAACTTATCAGTATGAAAGACACCTGTCCACAACCTCAAACAGTCACACTCCAAACTCCATTATGGCCAAGACCAAAGAGCTGTCAAAGGACACCAGAAAAAAAATTGTAGACCTGCACCAGGCTGGGAAGACTGAATCTGCAATAGGTAAGCAGCTTGGTTTGAAGAAATCAACTGTGGGAGCAATTATTAGGAAATGGAAGACATACAAGACCACTGATAATCTCCCCCGATCTGGGGCTCCACGCAAGATCTCACCCCGTGGGGTCAAAATGGTCACAAGAACGGTGAGCAAAAATCCCAGAACCACACGGGGGGACCTAGTGAATGACCTGCAGAGAGCTGGGACTAAAGTAACAAAGCCTACCATCAGTAACACTACGCCGCCAGGGACTCAAATCCTGCAGTGCCAGACGTGTCCCCCTGCTTAAGCCAGTACATGTCCAGGCCCGTCTGAAGTTTGCAAAGAGCATTTGGATGATCCAGAAGAAGATTGGGAGAATGTCATATGGTCAGATGAAATCAAAATATAACTTTTTGGTAAAAACTCAATATGTCGTGTTTGGAGGACAAAGAGTTGCATCAAAAGAAAACCATACCTGCTGTGAAGCATGGGGGTGGAAACATCATGCTTTGGGGCTGTTTTTCTGCAAAGGGACCAGGACGACTGATCCGTGTAAAAGAAAGAATGAATGGGGCCATGTATCATGGGATTTTGAGTGAAAACATCCTTCCATCAACAAGGGCATTGAAGATGAAACGTGGCTGGGTCTTTCAGCATGACAATGATCCCAAACACACCGCCCGGGCAACGAAGGAGTGGCTTCGTAAGAAGCATTTCAAGGTCCTGGAGTGGCCTAGCCAGTCTCCAGATCTCAACCCCATAGAAAATCTTTGGAGGGAGTTGAAAGTCTGTTGCCCAGCAACAGCCCCAAAACATCACTGCTCTAGAGGAGATCTGCATGGTAGAATGGGCCAAAATACCAGCAACAGTGTGTGAAAACCTTGTTAAGACTTACAGAAAATGTTTGACCTCTGTCATTGCCAACAAAGGGTATATAACAAATTATTGAGAAACTTTTGTTATTGACCAAATACTTATTTTCCACCCTAATTTGCAAATAAATTCATAAAAAATCCTACAATGTGATTTTCTGGATTGTTTTCCTCATTTTGTCTGTCATAGTTGAAGTATACCTATGATGAAAATTACAGGCCTCATCTTTTTAAGTGGGAGAACTTGCACAATTGGTGGCTGACTAAATACTTTTTTGCCCCACTGTATATTCGTTAATATATCAACCGAGTGTGTAGCTTTTTCAATAACAGCGGGAGAAACGATGGCCGCTTTACTCAGTTGCGCAAAAACTCACTCTGAGAGCCCCCACCTATCCACTTATGCAATGTGATCCTTCACACTCATTTTTCAAAATAAAAGCCTGAAACTATGTTTCAACTAAGACTGTTTACACCTTAGGGAATCCATAGAAAAAGGAGTCTGGTTGATATCCCTTTAAATGGAGGATAGGCTTGCATAGGAACAGAGAGGTTTCAAAATAAGAGTCACTTCCTGATTGGATTTTCCTCAGGCTTTCGCCTGCAATATCAGTTCTGTTATACTCACAGACAATATTTTTACAGCTTTCAAAACTTTTGTGTTTTCTATCCTAATCTGACAATTATATGCATATTCTCGTTTCTGGGGCTGAGAAATAGGCCGTTTCAAATGGGCATGTTTTTTTTTTGTTGCCAAAAACGAAAATACTGCCCCCTACACGCAAAAGGTTAAAGTAACGATGGGCTGTCATTTCTCTTTGCTTGCCATAATAGGGACTTGACAACACAACTGATTGGCTCAAATGCATTAAGAAGGAAATAAATTCCACAAGGCACACCTATTAATTTAAATGCATTCCAGGTGACTACCTCATGAAGCTGGTTGAGAGAATGCCAAGTGTGCCAAGCTGTCAAGGCAAAGGGTGGCTACTTTGAAGAATCTCAAATATAAAATATATTTTGATTTTAACACTTTTTTGGTTACTACATGATTCCATGTGTTATTTCATTAGTTATGATGTATTCACTCTTCTACAGTGTATGGAGAATAGTAAAAATAGTAGGTGTCAACTTTTGACTTTTTTTTTTAAAGCAGACTGACTATCCCTTTGAGCAAGGTGAAGTTTTAATTACACTCCATCCCTACAACGATACAGGTGTCCTTCCTATCTGTTGCCGGAGAGGAAGGAAACCGCTCAGGGATTTCACCATGAATCTAATGGTGACTTTTCTCCTATCAAAGTCATTAAACTCTGAGAATGGATCAACATTGTAGTTGCGCCACAATACTTACCTAATTGACAGAGTTAAAATGAAGCCTGTACAGAATAAACATGTTAAAAAACATGCATTGTGTTATCAATAAGGCACTAAAGTAAAACTGCACAAAATGTGTAAAATAATGAATTTTGTCCTGAATCCACAGTGTTATGTTTAGGGCTAATCCAACACATCACTGAGTACCACTCTTCATATTATCAAGCATGGTGGTGGCTGCATCATGTTATGGGTATGCTTATCATCGGCAAGTACTAGGGAGTTTTTTATTTGTATTAATTTAATAGAGCTATGCAAGGCAAAATCCTAGAGGAAACCCTGGTTCAGTCTGCTTTCCAACAGATGATGGGAGAGACATTCACCTTTCAGCAGTACAATAACCTAAAACAAGGCTATATATACACTGCTCAAAAAAATAAAGGGAACACTAAAATAACACATCCTAGATCTGAATGAATTAAATATTCTTATTAAATACTTTTTTCTTTACATAGTTGAATGTGCTGACAACAAAATCACACATATCAATGGAAATCATTGTGGAAATGGAAATCAAATGTATCTGGATTTGGAGTCACACTCAAAATTAAAGTGGAAAACCACACTACAGGCTGATCCAACTTTGATGTAATGTCCTTAAAACAAGTCAAAATGAGGCTCAGTAGTGTGTGTGGCCTCCACGTGCCTGTATGACCTTCCTACAACGCCTGGGCATGCTCCTGATGAGGTGGCGGATGGTCTCCTAAGGGATCTCCTCCCAGACCTGGACTAAAGCATCCGCCAACTCCTGGACAGTCTGTGGTGCAACGTGGCGTTGGTGGATGGGGCGACACATGATGTCCCAGATGTGCTCAGTTGGATTCAGGTCTGGGGAATGGGCGGGCCAGTCCATAGCATCAATGCCTTCCTCTTGCAGGAACTGCTGACACACTCCGGCCACATGCATTGTCTTGCATTAGGAGGAACCCAGGGCCAACCGCACCAGCATATGGTCTCACAAGTGGTCTGAGGATCTCATCTCGGTACCTAATGGCAGTCAGGCTACCTCTGGCGAGCACATGGAGGGCTGTGCGGCCCCCCAAAGAAATGCGACCCCACACCATGACTGACCCACCGCCAAACCGGACATGCTGGAGGATGTTGCAGGCAGCAGAACGTTCTCCACGGCATCTCCAGACTGTCACGTCTGTCACATATGCTCAGTGTGTAACTGCTTTCATCTGTGAAGAGCACAGGGCGCCAGTGGCGAATTTGCTAATCTTGGTGTTCTCTGGCAAATGCCAAACGTCCTGCCCGGTGTTGGGCTGTAAGCACAACCCCCACCTGTGGACGTCGGGCCCTCATACCACCCTCATGGAGTCTGTTTCTGACCGTTTGAGCAGACACATGCACATTTGTGGCCTGCTGAAGGTCATTTTGCAGGGCTCTGGCAGTGCTCCTCCTGCTCCTCCTTGCACAAAGGCGGAGGTAGCGGTCCTGCTGCTGGGTTGTTGCCCTCCTACGGACTCCTCCACGTCTCCTGATGTACTGGCCTGTCTCCTGGGAGCACCTCTATGCTCTGGACACTACGCTGACAGTCACAGCAAACCTTCTTGCCACAGCTCGCATTGATGTGCCATCCTAGATGAGCTGCACTACCTGAGCCACTTGTGTGGGTTGTAGACTCCGTCTCATGCTACCACTAGAGTGAAAGCACTGCCAGCATTCAAAAGTGACCAAAACATCAGCCAGGAAGCATAGGAACTGAGAAGTGGTCTGTGGTCACCACCTGCAGAACCACTCCTTTATTGGGGGTCTCTTGCTAAATGCCTATAATTTCCACCTGTTGTCTATTCCATTTGCACAACAGCATGTGAAATGTATTGTCAATCAGTGTTGCTTCCTAAGTGGACAGTTTGATTTCACAGAAGTGTGATTGACTTGGAGTTACATTGTGTTTTTTAAGTGTTCCCTTTATTTTTTTATATATATATATACACACACACACACACTGTAGTTGTTTACCAAGACTACATTGAATGTTCCTGAGTGGCCTAGCTCCAGTTTTGACTTAAATCGGCTTGAAAATCTGTCAAGACTTAAAAATGACTGTCTAGCAATGATCAACAAACAACTTCACAGAGCTTGAAGAGTTTTTTTTAAAAAGTGTGTAAATATTGTACTATACACGTGTGCAAAGCTCTTAGGCTTACCCAGAAAGACTCACAGCTGTGATCATTGCCAAAGGTGATTCTAACATGTATTGACTCAGAGGTGTGAAGACTTATGTAAATTACATTTCTGTGCTTCATTTTCTATTGATTTTGCAAAAATGTATACAAATGTTTTCACTTTTTAATGATGGTGTGTAGAGTTTTTTAAAAAAAAATGTATCTATATTGAATTCAGTCTAAGGGGTATGAATACTTTCTGAAGGCACAGTAAGGCAAAAAAAAAATCTTAAGATCGCAGGAAATGACAGTTACGGGTGTTAAATAAATGCAAAAATCTCCATGCCTCCCCAGCACTACCATATTAAAAATCCTGGGGAGAACCCTACATCATTTAGCACGGACTTATACTTCACGCGATCTACAATGCTTTAGTTCAAACTCTCCTGGGGTGTATTCGTTACGGAAACCGTTTAAGAACCAAACGGAACAGGGACGGACCTACCTGAATTTGTCCAATAAAAACTCATGTTTTACATTTGCAATAAACAGTTTCTGTTGTATATTGTTTTTCAACAGCATCGGTGTAATGAATACTCCCCTGGAGTTGTCCCTAGTGTTATTTAAACTCTTTAACTCTCTGACCTTAGTCTGTTTACCCTACAGTGCTCTGGTTCCCCTTAACCCTGCGTGCAAACAGACTCTTGACTCTTGCAAACAGACGCATTGTGTTACAGTAATTCTTATGCAATCACATTTTTACGTTTTAGTCATTTAGCAGACACTCTTATCCAGAGCGACTTACAGGAGCAATTAGGGGTTAAGTGACTTGCTCAAGGGCACATTGACAGATTATTATTTTCTTCTTCTTCACCTAATCATCTCAGGCATTCGAATCAACAACATTTTGGTTGCTGGTCCAATGTTCTTAACTGCTAGGCTACCTGCCGCCCCCAATCAGAATCACCCAAATCTTCAGTTTATCTTCTGTTTCTGAGACCGCATGGCAAAGCAACAAACAAGTTTGAAAAATCCAATGCATGAGAAACACAGCACATACTGCAGCCTTGTCCGGCAGTTGAGTCGCAATGGTGCGGATTGCCTCCCATTTAAAATGAAAGGACTTCTGCCGGAACGCATACAGTTTAACGCAGTTGGTTTGCACGGGGCTTATGTATTTAATTTTTTTTATCCCCGTTTTCTCCTTTAGACCAACCTGCCCATCTTCAAGCTGAAGGAGTCTCGTGTGCGGAGAAGGTACAGCGACTTTGAGTGGCTCAGAGGGGAGCTGGAGAGAGATAGCAAGGTGAGCCATCTATGGGGGGTTTAAAGCAGTCTCGGTACACTTTAAACAGGAAAAGGGAAATCTAAAAACAGAGAAACACAACAGTAAAACCGCTAAAAGTTTTTCACTTGGTTTATGCCACTAATGTGTGTGTGTGTGTGTGTTGCTCTCAGGTGGTGGTCCCCCCTCTCCCCGGGAAGGCTCTGTTCAGACAGCTTCCGTTCCGAGGGGACGATGGGATATTTGACGATTCCTTCATCGAGGAGCGGAGAGCTGGACTGGAGCAGTTCCTCAACAAGTGAGTTTACACAGTCATCCCTAGATCCTCTGCTTTCTTTCTCTGCTGTTTTGTGATATTACTACTTTTTGATTGATGTCAGGCGTGTGAGAGCGTGCATGTAGGCATGTGTGTTTGTTAAACATATCAATGTAGACACTTTCAGCTCAATCTTAACCTTAGGAGTCTATGAAACACTTAACATAAATCAGTTGATCAATTAGATTCCCTCTCTCGGTGTTGTTAACAGACTGAACACACACAGCCAGATATGTCGTCTCCCCCCTCCTTAATTCTCCTTCATAATTACCTGGTAAACGAACAAGAAGTGTGTCCCTTAGTACTTCCTACCTTCGTACATTTGTTTTATTTTAGATGTGTAATTTATGATAATTGTGTCTCAAATTACAGCAAGTGGTTTCCTGAGGCATGGTGTGTGCACCCCTGCTTATTTTTTACCCCAAGGTGTTCTCACCCCCATGTAGAGAACAATAAAAGTTAGAGTGGGACTGTAATTATTTGCTTTGATTGCAGACTTGGCTATTATCTTTGTTTCATGTGCAAATGTGGCGAATGCTACCTGTTAGAATATTAAGTATGTAAAACCATACATTGGTTTTTCAAGGGAGCTGAGAATATGTTGGTAATTAAGATTTTTTTATTTGTATTTTTCTTTCAATTAAATGCTACTGTTGATCATAGCATTGTTTAGACTTAATAGCTGCACAGTGGAATGGAGCTGGTTCGCTCTGCTGTTTTATAATCTGTGATTGAGTGCATTGTGAGAGGAAAACCCTTTTCCTGGAGGTAAACACCATTATCATTTGTAAACAACCCAGCAGAGGAGGAGAGAGCAGCACAGTGAAGTTTGGAGGGAAGTTAGTCGGCCATGTTGTTCAAAAACGAAAGGTGAGATTTGTCATCAGACTTGGGATGGAGGAGTGGGGACAGGGTCGGGTGTGATTTAGAGGCCAGGTGAGATATAGTTTAATTGAACCCTGCCAATCGATTTATTTTTATTTATTTTAGTCGGGGAGTGTTGGGAGGGGTGGGGCTCATTTAATGGCAAATGGAAGCCTCCTCAAATCCTCTGTCATTTTTCTGTTTGACCAGTACGTGAACCCTTGGTCATGCTTGGCCTTCAGAAATATTTCTCATTTTAGACTGTAGCTGAGAGTGCGTAGGATGATGAGTACTTCAGTCATGGAAAATGGGTCTATCTTTCTTTCAATGTTTTCTTTCTTTCCCCCTTATTTTCTTTTCTCTCCCTTTTACTTTGCTTCTATCCCTTACCCTCTACCTGACCTCAATGGTAATTCTTGCTCTTAATCAAATTCTCTGGCTCCAGATGTAACATGGAGACTTCATCAACTGCCAATTTAAAATAACAGTTAGTAAAGGTGCTCCCTATTCCCTCTCAATGACCATCAGACAGGTCAGTGGTCTTCCAAAATGCACCTATTCCCTCTCAATGACATCAGACAGGTCAGTGGTCTTCCAAAATGCACCTATTCCCTCTCAATGACCATCAGACAGGTCAGTGGTCTTCCAAAATGCACCTATTCCCTCTCAATGACCATCAGACAGGTCAGTGGTCTTCCAAAATGCACCTATTCCCTCTCAATGACCATCAGACATAGGTCAGTGGTCTTCCAAAATGCACCTATTCCCTCTCAATGACCATCAGACAGGTCAGTGGTCTTCCAAAATGCACCTATTCCCTCTCAATGACCATCAGACAGGTCAGTGGTCTTCCAAAATGCACCTGACCTGACCGTTTGGACATTGAAAGAAATTGAAAACAAACCTGCTGAAAATGTGGGCACATTTTGTTACCCTCCTGAAAACTTTTCAGTTTTATAAATTAGGTGAAAAGGAGACTGGAGTAGTACTTGACTGTCCAATTATGGTCAATGTCTCTCGCGGTGCGCTCTCATGGAAGCCTTATTTATGTTCCTTATGAGAACAAAGAGGAATAAGTAAGGAAGTCATTATGGTCAAGGATTGTATTGACAATTTTTCGAGAAATAAAATGTATGAACAGAATGTGTTTGTTAGCATGTACTTTGTAACCATGTCAGACAGACTGTAACAACATCTATTCATAACCTGTCTCTCCCTGTCTTGTTTCAGAGTGGCTGGTCACCCTTTGGCTCAGAACGAGCGCTGCCTGCACATGTTTCTACAGGACGAGTCTGTGGACAAGACCTATACCCCCTCCAAAATACGACAAGCCTAAGAGCAGGACCACTGCCCGGCCCACAACCCAAAGCTCTCTCTACTGCTGACGGTCCTACTCTGCTCTGACCAAAAACACTTCTATGATCTTCACTCTTTCATTTGTAATCACTTTCTTTCTGTCTTTTTATTTCCGTTTGATTAGTGATCTCATGTAATGCTCGTTTTCAACTCTCGATTGGATGAAACTAAGAAATGGTCCCGACGTAATTGTGGTTGAAAATAATTTATATATCGATTTTTTTTTTGTCTCAAAATACCACTAACTTTGGTATTTTACATTAATCTGTATTTATCAGTTGGGTATGTCTTGGATATTTTAAAGAAATATTTAAAAAAAATACCTTTCCATGTATGCAAACCTCATGTTTAAACCCCATACATTAAGCACTGTTTCCACTCAATGTCCAATTGGAATGATTGTCCTCACCGCCATAACTTTGATTTCACACACTTTGTGGATGGTCCCCTGACTCTGAAACAGTCCCTGAAAAAAACAATCCCTGAAAAAACGAGCTCAGACTGGGGGAAATATAATGACGTCAGTGATATTCTGGTCGGAGCTCTAGGTTAGTGCCAGAGATTCCGACCGGTATTTCTGTGTTGGATGACTATTAAAAAAAATAAAAAATCTATCAAATAAAAAAATCCCATTTGGCACTTGCATTCCCAGTTGTCATGAATGCACTTAAATCGGAGCTTTCCGAGTTGTCTTGTACGCACTGTCAGTGTGTACTACCGGCCAGCACTTCCCCTGTTAGTTAGCCTGTAAATGATTTTCTAATGAGAAATGCACCAGAGGGGAACCCCACAGAGTTTTTCTACCGACTGACCGTGCATGTGTGTTTATGACGTTTGTACACTGCTGTGCCATTTTGTTTATTTTGAACGTTTTTCAATAAAACAGGTCAAACGCACTCATACGCATGAGGTGGTGGTTTTCCTGAATAAAGATTTCAGTGAATTCACACACATTTTGGTCCATGCTGCTTCTGATATACAGTTGCCCTGCCATGGCAACCTGCTGTACACCGAACTCCCTATGAACCCTGTTTTTCTCCACTTTAATTGGATTGAATGACATTGATCGCTACTAATGATGTTGTCAATGGTACTTTTTAAAAAATCATTATGAAAGCCAATATAACGATAAAGCCCTTCATTCATTGTACAGCACTTGAAACCCCTGAGCCAATGTCTTATTATTACAGCTTCTCCCAAGGTCTCATCTGGGACATTGTATTTGCCATGACTCAATATGCACTCTACTGCAGTCTAACTTTAAAACTCATGGCATTTGTTCTCATTGGGGTTTCAGGGAATTGTACCCTTCTTTCTGGTTCACATTCACGTGGTTTGGATTCCAAAACTCCCTTATACCTGAAGAAGCTGGATAGCATATTTAGTGAAAATAAAATGCATTTAGCAATCAGTGTGGCATAGGGATAACTCAATGAATATTTGGGACACCTATAATTCAATATCATTTATTCTTCTAATATATTTCAGGACAACTCTCACAAAATTATTACTCCCACTTTGTACAACAGAGAAAAAATATTTACAGCCAACAGCAAAATTAAAAAATCCAAGTGCTGAATATTTTTTTCCAGTGTTAGTGTCTAACTTCACAAAGTAATCATTTTTAATTCTTCCCCACACACTGACACACCAACACAAACAGGTGACATTTCACTCAGCCTTGAACGTAGAACCCTGCTCATTACAATTACTTGTTTTATTTCTAAATTTGAGAGCTTAAAACAGCTTTTGTCAAGTCCTCAGGGCCAGTTATATACACACAGTACCAGTCAAGTTTCAATACCTTATCCAAGAGTTTCTTTATATTCACTATTTTCTACATTGTATAATTATAGTGAAGACATGGAATCATGTCGTAACCAATTTTTTTTTAAATCAAAATATATTTTATATCCTTCAAAGTAGCCACCCTTTACCTTGGTGACAGCTTTGCACACTTGGCATTCTCTCAACCAGCTTCATGAGGAATGCTTTTCCAACGGTCTTGACGGAGTTCCCACATATGCTGAGCGCTTGTTGGCTGCTTTTCCTTCACTCTGCGGTCCAACTCATCCCAAACCATCTCAATTGGGTTGAGTATTTGTGGAGGCCAGGTCATCTGATGCAGCACTCCATCACTCTCCTTTTTGGTAAAATAGCCCTTATACAGCCTGGAGGTGTGTTGGGTCATTGTCCTGATGAAAAACTAATTATAGTCCCACTAAGTGCAAACCAGTTTGGGTGGTGTATTGCTGCAGAATGCTGTGGTAGCCATGCTGGTTAAGTGTGCCTTGCATTCTAAATAAATCACTGACAGTGTCACCAGCAAAGCACCATCACACCTCCTCCTCCACGGTGGGAACCACACATGCGGAGAACATGGTTGGAACCAAAAATCTCAAATTTGGACAGATTTCCACCAGTCTAAGGTCCATTGCTTGTGTTTCTTGGCTCAAGCAAGTATATTCTTATTATTGGTGTCCATTAGTAGTGGTTTCTTTGCAGCAATTCGACCATAAAGGCCTGATTCACGGTCTCTGAACAGTTGATGTTTTGATGTGTCTGTTACTTGAACTCTGCAAAGCATTTATTTGGGCTGCGATTTATGAGGCTGGTAACTCGAATGAACTTATCCTCTGCACCAGAGGTAACTCTGAGTCTTCCTTTCCTGTGGCAGTCCTCATGACAGCCAGTTTCATCATGGCACTTGATGTTTTTTGTGATTTTAAAATTTCTTGACATTTTCCAAATTGACTGACCATGTCTTAAAGTAATGATGGACTGTCATTTCTCTTTGCTTATTTGAGCTGTTCTTGCCATAATATGGACTTGGTCTTTTACCAAATAGGGCTATCTTCTATATACCATCCCTACCTTGTCACAACACAACTGATTGGCTCAAACTCATTAAGGAGACCAATTCCACAAATTAACTTTTAACAAGGCACACCTGTTAATTGAAACGCATTCCAGGGGACTACCTCATGAAGCTGGTTGAGCGAATGCCAAGAGTGTGCAAAACTGTCAAGGCAAAGGGTGGCTACTTTGAAGAATCTCAAATATAAAATATATTTTGATTTTAACACTTTTTTGGTTACTACATGATTTCATAGGTGTTATTCCATAGTTTTGATGTCTTCACTATTATTCTACAATGTAGAAACTAGTAAAAATTAAAGAAAAAACCTTGAATGAGTAGGTGTGTCCAAACTTTTGACTGGTACTGTATATAGTTTTCCCCTATCAGGGAGGATTAAATGCATATAAATATAATTAATAGAACAGACTAATCATATACTTGAATGGGGTCTCCCGTTCTATTAATTATATTTCTATACATTTAATCCTGTCCGATAGGCGAAATCCAGATAGATTTTTTTTTTAAATTAAAATGGGCCCTGATCGGATCTTTCCTCTCAATCCTCTGAGTGTATGGGATAATCACACGAGCTTGTAGAGAACAGTCGGTGTTGTCCCATCTTGAGGAGGTGGTGCCTCCTCTTCGGCAGTTGTGACGCTCCACGGCCTTTGGTTTCAGCACTGGGTCAAGTGCAACCCATATCACATTTGACCGTGGCTCGAGTTGCGAGTAATCTTTTTTGGTTTCTTCCATTCACTCAGATTGAACGATGCAATAAAAGATTGAAAGGGCATTTGTTGTGAAGCTCATTGGTCTTAGAGACACTCAAAAACATCTCTACATTTTTATAGGTTCATCAATTATGGACAGCTCATTCCACTGTTAAAGTCTTTACAATTAAAGATTATCCTTATTTTGTAAAAAACAGAGATTGCAGTATTTTGTGAAATTGTAACCTACTTAAATTGTCTAGGCATTTCTATTAGGGAAATTACATCCTCAAAACTTAAGCCTAACCCAAAGATGATTGTTCTACTTGGTAAAATCAAGCTTTTTTTACTGTCTTCAATATGCATGTAATTTACAAATTACTCCGTTCTTAAAGTTCAACTTGCCATGCGCCCATTAGAACATTTGTGTCTGAGCATTTGCAGACACTCAAAAGCAGGGGAAATAAACTCATATATCGCTTGATTTGTACATATCAGACAGGAGCCTTGTGATGGGCACATTCCCGATGGTCTTCTTGAAAAATACTTCCTCTATGGTGGACGGGCTGACTGACCGCAGAGCTGGTAGAAGCAGAAGCAGCTTCCCAAAGCGGCAGGGCTGAGTTGGATATCTGCAATAACAAAAACAAGAAAGATGCAATTATTTCCTTGTCTTTAAATTTCATTTGTGACTGTTTTCTAATTGCACAGTGACTCCCTGAAAATTTTTGCTTGTATGTAACTGTTTATATGAATTGACCAAGTACCCAGCAAACGGAACATCTTAAGGACATTAGGCAACGTTCCCATTAGGTCCCTTTTAGGGTTTCGGCAAGATGTTTTCGCACTGATGTTCTTTGAACATTATAGGAACATCAAAACATTACGTTAACCTCGGAACCATAAGATGACGTTCAGTACAGGTCCTGCTTTGGTCGCGCTATAACGTTATAATGAAGTATTTTGATGACCAGGAAGCGTTAGAAATAGGTTCCTATTTGGTTTTGACAGAACATCATCCTCTGGACATTCAATAACTACAAGGGAATGTTTCAGACAGGTCCTGGATTATTACAGACAAAACGTTACAATAAGGTCGCAGCATGATCGTTAAGGTACATTACAAAAAGGTCCCCAGGTTGCTCCAATGGGACATTATATCCAGGACATTCAGTAAACTCAAGGGGACATCCAGTACAGATCCTGGTCTGCTACCAACAGAAGGTTACAATAAATTATTTTAATGATCATTAGATAAACGCCCCCGTTTGGCTCTGACAGGAGGTCCTCATGACATTCAATGACCACACAGGGATGTTTCATACAGGTGTTAGTTTGCTTAGGCAAGACATTGTGTCATGGTCCCCAATAAGGGTCTTTCTAGTTCCTACCCCGTTAGTTGTGGGGATTGAGATGTAATCAAGTATGTTTTTAGGATGCTCTCATAGAGCTGGGCGATATGGACAAAAAGTTATATCACAATTACTTTCCATTAGTGCCAGATTTCTAGACTAAATGTTATTCAACTGAGATTGTATGATTCAAGAAATAAGTTAGCTAGTTCATCTAACATTTCCAAAGAATGCCACCTGTCAAATTGGGATTCAGAATGATCCGATTTCTTTAGGGCTCTAAAGTGATTAACATATTTTTTGTTCATATTGACCTAGGCTAGCCTATATGCTACAAAATGAACCACCTGAGGAAGTGGGAACTGAAATCACATTAACTAGCTAACTCTAAATATTATATTTTTGCTCAACAGATATCTCTTTTGTGCATATTGGCCTAAGCTATAGGCCTATGCTACACTACCTGAGGAAGTGGGAACTCAAAACATATTAGCTAGATTGCTAACTGTAAATGTGATTTTGATGCAAGTTAGCGTTGATTGTTGATGAATCTATCAGTAAATGTAATGTCCTACAAAAACGTTGCGTCTATAGGCCTAGGCTACTTGATGTGTTCATTGTGAATGGGGGCTCCGCGGGTGCATCATCCCTAAACATTATTAACCTACATACTCAGTTGTAAAGTGGTGCCATTTGCTCAAGATTGAGAATTGATCAAATAAATATTATACTGACACAAAGCTGAATTTATGCCTTCTGGGAATGTTACAAATTTCAAACGTTGTGAGCGGAGTTGGAAAGATAGATGTCAGAAGAATTGCAGTGCAAATGTTATTTTCATTTGTCTGTCTGTATATTTCAAGACCTGACATATGAAGGTGCAATGAGATACTCGATGGGTTGGACAATACTCTTCTCATTAAGTATCTTTTAAAAAGTAAATCAATCCTTCGTTGTTCAGGTAATGGAAAGTTCAAATGCTTTATTATCTAAAGATTTTAAGAGCATGGCGATGGAGAGAAACAAAATAATGCAGTTTGAGGCCATGTGGCAGAAAGTGATAAGGGCATGGAGATAGGGGTGGGGCTAGTGGGTCTGGGCAGGTGTGATGTAGTGATGCTTGTCACAATTAGCACTGAGCGATTAGTGCTTTTTGAGGTCGGTTCGGGTTTAAAAAAGTAACGATTCTGGTTTCGATTATTTTTTCAACATTAAATGCACTATGCATTATGTGGGTTGAATGCTGTATCAACACAGAATAAAACAATGAATAAAAGTCCCATGACGGTAGTGACTGTCCATTACTGCTTATCATCAGTTATTCACATTACTTTACTCAAATAAAATATTTAAGTTGTTGTGTATATTACATTTGTTATATTTGATGACTTTATTCTTTCAAATCAAATCAAATCAAAATCAATTCAAAGATTTGATTTGATTTGATTTATTCTTTCAATCCAACTCCTTTCGTCTCTATAGAGCTACTGTCTATGCTGTCACTATTTTAGTAGTTCTTCAAATTAAATAAAGCATACTTTTATGACTACTGAATACCAACTATCAATCATTTAGATCATGTATTTTCAGGTGGAGATAGCTAGTAAAGAAACTGTTCTCTATGTATCCCCTCTTACGCACATTCTGTGTCTTACTTGTAGCAGGCGTAAAAGAAACACATAAGGGACAAGTTAAACCGCTCAATGGATTATGGTCATTGTAGTTAATTATAACGTTTTCTGTGCTAAACTATGTAGAGCATTGGCGTGTTGGAAACTACAACTCCCTACTACATCGCATAGTTCGGGGATTTGATCTGATTTATCTCCTGAGAAACTGTAGAGAAATGTGCGCATTGAGCTCACAGAAATGGACGAAATGGTATTCAAATAATTTAACCAATGTCTGTCAATTAGTTGTTTAAAAAACAAAAAATAACTTGCATTTAACAAAAAAATGACTGACATTGGGGCGGTAGGTAGCCTAGTGATTAGAGCGTTTGACTAGGAACCAAAAGGTTGCAAGTTCGAATCCCTGAGCTGACAAGGTAAAAATCTGTCTTTCTGCCACTGAATAAGGAAGTTCCTTGGCTGTCATCAAAAATAAGAATGTATTCTTAACTGACTTGCCTACTTAAAAAAAGAAACATTTTGGTTAATGCACCTCTCTTAATGCACTAGACAAAACCTCCACAGGACCATGGCATTAGGCGACCATTTCGTAACGTTCTGGGGATGTTCTAACAACTAATTTTTGTTTGCAGGGTAGCCTATCTTGCTGTGCATAATAGCCTACTGTACAGAAATATGCCCATATTGGCTGGCCACTTGTGTGCCAAGTATTTTGGTATAGTGAACAAATAGCTTAAATAAACAAGTGTCTGCATATCTGTTAAGAAATAAATAATTTATAAACTGTTAGTTTGTATCAAATGTCTCACCTGGTGTGTATGTAACTGTTTAGGGTGAGCTGTGCCTCATCCTGTAGTGCAGCGATGGCACTGGCGTTGCGAAAACTCCTCAACTCTGACCCGCCATGCGTTGGCACAGCTTGAAGGGAAAAGGCACAGACAATATGGTTACTGACTGCCATTATATTCACATGTACCTGACAAATGCATGGTCAAAGTACTTCAGACATCTGCATTGAAATGTTTCAAAAAAACATATCTATTTTGTTTTTGCCATTAACATCCTTGGCTATTATTATTATTTCTTCTAAACTATTGGTGACCTTGCAGGGACAATTCCATTTCAATTCAGAAAGTAAATAAAATTCCAATTCCACATTTTTCTTATTAAAAAGCATGGAATATAGTTGGAATTGGGAATTGGAATTTCAATTAATTGCTGAATTGACTGCAATTCAAATTAAATTAACCCCAACCCTGCCTTCTTGTGATTTTAGTGAGGATAATTTATTTTAATATAATTTTTTATGACGGCCCTCTTCAACTCACCAGCTTTGAACGTGACGATGCACTTCAAACAGGCGAACTCGGTTGCATCCAGACGCAGCTGTCTGAAGCGAGTTACGACCTCCTGCAGGGCTTGTATTTCTGAGATTATGTTATTCAACCGCTGGGACTCTGTGTTGTCTGTGTTCATACCTTTAAATAAATGGAATAGAGAATCTGTCTCTATTTTCGCTTTCCTTCCAACGCCACATTTAAATCCCATGGAATCGAAACGAAAATAATCTAAACGTAACATGATAGTAAGTAGCCTAAATGTAATCGGTTAAGTAGAGTTAACCTGTTGATTGGTCATATGGGTTACATACCGGAAACAGCGAGCAGGGTGTTGGAGTCCACCGGAATGGCCCACTGCGCTATGCCCAGAACAAACAGTTCCCTCCAGGCGTCCTCCAACAGGATCAACTGTAAAACAGATTACAAACCTCAGTCAGCGCCACACAATGAGCATGCCTAATATACTTCCAAGAAAATATTGATAGAGAATTAAGGTTTGAACACATTAGTTATATTATTTGATTACTGTACTTAGGCCTATGCAATTGCAACTTTTATTTTTGGAAAGGGATAGCCTAATAATGTAACTTATTGGCTAATATCTATCCTATAATATCCATACTGAATATAGTGGCTTACCTGGTCAGGTAAGGGGAGCGTGGAGAAGGCGGGAACGCTCTTGGCCCACTTGATGCTCATGAAGAGCAGGCGCGCAGCTGACTCACACACGGACTCCGTAGCGACCTCGTAGAGGTACATGGGCGTGCCGCTGACCTCGTGAGGGTACTGCAATGCAAGAGGTCAATATAAACAAATAGGGCCTCGGGGTGCCATTTGAATAAAATAATGTGCTATAGGACTAATAAATAGCGTGATCAAATACATCGGTGCCACATTTGTGACTAATATGTGTGTATCTCATAAAACAAAGCACCAACACTAGATTAAACTGTGGGTCTAATTATAAGCTCATGTTGCCTGCGTTGGATGGAGGTGAAAATATGAATTACATATTGTGTGACTCGAAGCTGCTGAATCGGGACCGGAATGTCAACTTCTAAACCTCTTAAAAGTTGAGAAAGAAGCACGTTGTGTTTTTCCAAAGTGCTTGTTTGTACTCATTGACTCATTGGGCACATAGCGCAGCTCGGTGAGTGAAGGGTGAGCCGAGGACAGGGGCTTACCTTCGGGGTGGGCTGGGCCAGTCCAACGATGGCCTGCCTCTCCGGCGTGCTGGCTACGGTGCTCATTTCCAAGTTATGTGGCTCCAATTGCGTGACCGTAGTGAAAAACGGCGGCCCCGGTAGGCTCGAGCCCGGGAAGTGGGTCGATGAACCGTTCACCTCTTTGTGCCCCCGGAAATATAGGGCGACCTGCTTGCGTATGGTGGAAGTCCTGGGACCCCTCTCGTGCTGAACGGCTGTCAAATTGGAGAGCAGGGACAATACTCTTTAGTAAACTAGACCTACTCGTCTGTGAATGCCTTATTTATCAAAGTTCTTATTTTGTTCAAAGCTCGGTGAGGTAAAAGGCTTTGCCTCTTATGAGAATGTTATGAATACGTCCTCTGTTTACCCCGCTCTCAGCTGATTACGTTAAATACACTTTTCCATCCGATTTGACCGCCTCAAACCGAAATGTCACTGCCGGCGTGTAGCCAAAATAATAATTAAATTAAGCCTATTACCGTCTTTATTCATGTTCACGTCAAGGCACTTTTTCAAACGGCACGCTCGGCATTGGTTTCTGTGCGTTTTGTCCACGGGGCATCCTCCCTATAATGGAAACGAGAGAGTGAGAGAGAGAGTGAGAGAGAGAGAGAGAGAGGTTACATGTAATTGCTCTGGGCCTCGTTTCCCTGTTGGGATGTAGATTAACCATTACGATGATCGTAGCCTACCAGTTGTATCGTTGTTTACGAGGCAACTTTTCAAGCAAGTAGAGAGAACTTTCGCTAATTGCGTCGTTCAACCATGTGTCGAAACTGATAGGATATAAAGAAAAGCAACGCTGCTCTCGGATCAGCCTTCTCTACTCAAATCTTACTTAAACATTAGAATTATTCCACAATACCGACGACGGATCGGCTCCTAGACTAGAGAAATATTACCATCTATGTCTGCAAATATTGAAGCGGCTTATTATGCTTACCCAATAATAATGCATCTTGTCACACATCATGAAACAAAAATTACAGACAGTAGCCTAGTCGCAAAAAAAAACGGAGTATGATTTACATTTTATTTAAATATATAGGCCCATGTTGCCTATTTATCTTTTAATGCCGTGATCTCTGATTTAATTTGAAGCATCGTTTTATCTTTCACTTGTTTGCAAAAATTGAAAGTACTTTGGCAACTTTGTATTTATAGTCAACTTTGTTCTGAATTTATCGGCGGTCACAGTCAGACAGACTTGATTCTATGTTTAGCGGAGATCCTCTGTAGATAAAGTGATGCGGAAGGGCAAAAAACATCTAATGCTGCTCTATGAGTGGTCTGGATCACTCGTAGATTTGGGAATGTTTTTAAGAGCAACGTTACAGATCGGCTGTTGAAGATACATAGTGAGATTTTTTTTTAAACTTTATTTAACTAGGCAAGTCAGTTAAGAACAAATTCCTATTTTTAATAATGGGCCTCGGAACAGTGGGTTAACTGCCTTGTTCAGGGGCAGAACTACAGATTTTTACCTTGTCAGGTCGGGGATTCGACCTTGCAACTTTACGGTTTCGAGTCCAGCGCTTTAACAACTAGGATACCTGCCCCCCAACGATGTTCTTAACACTATGAAGGCTCTGGCACAGTGAGTGAATGACACGCTGTGTTTGGGGGAGAAGCGAATGGCTGTTAAAGGCCCAGTGCAGTCAAAAACGTGATTTCATGCGTTTTATATATATTTCCACGGCATGCGGTTGGATGCGGTTGGATTCCACGGCATGCGGTTGGACTGTGAAATTGTGAAAACTATGATAATGCCCTTTTACTCTAAGAGCTTGAAAATCGTATTGTTTTGGTGGGATGGAGTTTTGGCCTGCCTGGTGATATCACCAGCCAGTAAATTAGTTAATAGACAACGAGAGTTCCAAATAGCTAGTTTCCCCTCCCCACCCAGACCACTCCCAGACAGTCCTCGCAAATTCTTGCTTGATGATTTGCTATTTCCTCACAAGCTGTTTTTGTTTCGCAGTAAGGTACTTCATTGTTACCCAGAAATGATTTGATTTTGAGATAAAAACGGCTGCATTGGACCTTTAAACAGTTATTTTCCTGGGACGCCATTCTACAGGTGAAGGATGTGTTATTATCACAGCTATTGACTCGATCCCCCGCGGCTCAGCAGCAGTCTCATCTCCGAGGATAAGTAGGGCTATTCCGCCCACTGTTGGCTAAATCCTCGGGTTAGTGTCATTACATTAGATTGGATTACACCTGATACATTAAAGCAGGACTGTGTTTAGCGCCAGTCAATGGCCTTGGGTGGCGATGCAATTAGGCCCTGTCGTGCCCTGGGTGGCTGGCCGCTCACAGAGACAGGTCTTAGGAGAGATTTAACCCTGGAGACTCAAGACTGGCCGATAAAGACGCAGCATGACCGTGCGTAAAATGCCCAATGTGTGCGTCATGTTTGGATACATTTAGGATAAAGTCCCCACCTGCACTTGAAATAGGTTTAACATTAAATTGGAAAAACACTGTAGTTAGGCCTATTACCTGAGAACCTGATTTACAGACGTATGTCCTGTTTCTGCGGATGCTCCTCTTGAAGAAGCCAGAGCAGCCGTCACACGCGTACACGCCATAGTGTTTCCCAGAGCTCCGGTCCCCACACACTTTACACGGGATATCCAAGATACGACCTGGAAAGAATAAATACAAATTAATTAATTTATATTTGTTTATTTTGAAAGCTAATGTACGTTGTTCCTTAAGATCAAGATTCAGAAAGGTGTTTTGCACTTGGAAAGAGCACCCATCTGAATAAATTCTGCATCCAAACTCATGCCCTGTACCCCTCCTCCTCATCACCCCTCCCTCCCTTTTAACGAAGGAGGACAAAACAAAACACACAGTAACGTGACAACAGACAGTGTACAGTGTCTTCATATACCGCCCCGCCATGGGAATGCACCCGCAAGTTTCTTGTGAGTTCGGTTGTGGGAAGCGTCATATCTGAGGTCTCTAAAGACAATTCCAGGGGGCATACAATGGAGACATTAGGGAAAGTGTTAACTTAATGATTTTCCCCATTGAACCTCGTCTGACTGCCCCGATCTCTACAAGCTGCCAACTCCCCCTCATAATGGGACTCGACAGCTGCTTTATCCCGCAGGTCTGTAGGCCTGCGGATTAGGGAGTGACACGGCACAGAGAATAATGCGCACCAACTCGTTTCACCAACTCAAATGAAGTGTATGTAAATCGACCCCGGAGTAAATGAAAAAACGTGATTTCTGTAAAGATTTTTTATTCAAATCTATTTAAAAGAAGTATATTTGTATGTATATGAGGGAGTCTTTTTTATATAGGGAATAGAAGGCTATGTAATTACACTGACGTTTTGCCACCTGCTCATTGATTCACCATGCAGTGACCCGTCAAAAAGGGTAGCATGGGAATTCGGATACGACCCCATAACGACAGAGCATCAAAAACAATCGACTTCGGTGAGGAGTTGGGACTTCAGCACACCAATTATGCAAAGAGTACCAAAGAAGTCGTTGGCAATTACATTTCTATATCACGTGGTTTTATAAAGGATTGAAAATCCAGGATGCATTTCAAAGATTTTGAGAAAATATTTGGTGCCATGGCCAGGCTTACAACAAAAACGAATAAATTGGCCTAAGTTAATCAAAACTATTCGTTTAAAATAAATAACTGTATAAACCGTCGAAACGATCAATAAACGTTGGGCGATAGCCTAACTGCGCCTCTGAAAAGTTTATATGCCAAGAAGTATAGGCATCACACAAGGAATGAATCCAGTATCGCAATGTCCTCGTTAGACAATTATAATTACGGACTAATAACGGGCACATTTCCCATAAAGCTGGTGAAGGAAAATTTTATGAAATAAAAATGACGTTTGATTTTGGTGTGTGGGGGAACACGTCAGTAACTTCTCTCAATAGGGGTTCCAGTCGTCGCCATTGTGTGCCTTAATTGCTTAAAGATATATGGCATATTCCATTACCGTAATTACCATCAACCCCAAAACCTGCTGAAAGAAGTTAGACTGAGTTTTACTAACTGAGAGAAATGTTTTTGTGACCACCCACAATGTGTGCAATGAACTTGGAGGAAAGAATGCAATATTGGGCTACAACAATTGTGAATTATTCTCATTTAAAAGCTGCATGAATGTGAATACTTGTAGATTGCTTTCTGAGATTTGCCAAGGCCTATGAGACTAGGCCAAAATAGCAACCAACAAGGCATTGGTGAAACAAATAATAACCTATATGCGTTATAGGCATATTTCGTTTGGACGTAATGCAGTTTAACAACACTTAACACAATAACAAACCAAAAATACATGCATTAAGCTACAGTATATAGAATATAGGCTAATTGTTGTTGCCTCATTATTCCAGTTATTTGCACACACATGTAAACATTCCTTATAATTTCCCGAAATCCAGAACTTTAATGTTTTCTTTAATTTATGATGTACAAAGTCCCATAAAGTCCTGCAAATTTTTCAACCATAGAACATAATTCATTATAACAAAATGCAAGGGCAATTATTTGTGTATGCCATTTAAAAATCAGTATGGTAAAAAATATTTGTCATGTCAAACAAACACACACACACACACACACACACACACACACACATATTGGCAAATAGACATAATCAACACAATTGTTTATCAAGAAATGAGCATTTGGGCTATCATGCCAATAATAGCCCATTGGCTCGTTGGCCTACCTCCATATAGTTGGTGTCTCTTTCACGTACATTTTTTTCATCGTTTTGATAGTTTGGGTGTTTCGCACAAAATTTCAGGAACATTTAGTCCTACATGTTTTACCTTTACTAATCTTTTTAGAAATAAACATCGCAAAACAAGCAGAAATATGCCGTGTTGTTTTTATGAGAGAATAATGCCGTACTTATCAACAACAAATAACTGGAATTAAACTGGAAACGAAGAAGCATAGGCCTACAGCGCTCAATTTAGTTTGATTAATGGATAGGCTAGGCCCTGTACCATTCCTATGAAATACATTGTAACATTAAAATAACATTTTTTTTAAGTAGGCCTGAGAACATGCACAATTATTGTACAAAACCGACGTCATAGTTTAAGTTATAAAATGGGTTACCAGATGTATCGTACCGCAACTCCAAGGTAAACGTAAATTGTCGATGACTTCATTTCGCAATGTTTCAACGCCTTTCACATAATATCCTATTACTTTTCGATTCATACATGTTTGCATTATAACAATGATAAATACCTTACTAACCAATTATAGTTTAAGAAGAAAGATAAACTTTAGTATGCTTACTTGATTTAACATTCAGAATATCCAAACACCCACTTGTTGAACCGGCGGGTTTGCTCATCGTGGACACTGTCGTTTATTTTCTATTTTCAGAATCAAAATCCTCTGTCTGTGCAAAAGCATCAGCTGAACGATATCAAAACATTAAATCTACAGTTTTCTCTGAAACCAATAGATTTATGTAAAGTCCTGACTCCTGAGTCGGCCAACTGTATATTTTCCAAGGATTATAAAATTCCAGCTATCAAGATGGATTTTGGAGTATCTGCAAGTATTGGACGTTGAGTTTCACAAAGTCCTGGCTGTGTGGACAGCAGCGCGACAGCCGGATAGAGAGCCGTCTACACCATGCGAGAGGCAACGACTCCTCGGGTGCGCAGAGCGCAACAAGGCGCACAAAGTTGGGTAGAAAACTGCCGTAGCGGCGCACCAAAACAGACGGACTGTCTACCAAGCGAGTCCAGAAGCCACGGAACACAAATAGTCTAAACCAACAAAAAACAATGCTCTTCTTAACTGATAAACAACGACTGGTAAAATAATGCTTGTTCAAACCCGAAGCAGAGGTGACTTTCTGCTGTGAGTCGTTAGATGAAAGCTTAGTAATATTTATGAGAAGTGTCAGAGAAGGCGGAGGGTGGAGAACTCCACTTCCTTCACCCACTTAGCTTGTCCCTGCTTTCTACTCCCAACTCTTGTGTGCCAGGATGACGTCACCCGACTCAGGCGGCTCACTCTGAGGCAAGTGAAGTAAGAGTTCCGAAGGCTCGCGCAGAGGTTGTAACTGGGAGTGGAAAGAAAACACCGCGCTGTAGATTTATGTGAATTAATAAGAAGTGTTGTGCATGGCTATTGAACGATTCTCTCTACATCTCTTTACATTCTATCTGATTTCTGCGTCTCTGGTGTTTTAATAGACATGTATCAATAGGTGCAACTTTCCCTTTATAGGCTACTTAACATATTTATAAATTGTTTGATAGGTTTGGTTAAATTGAGCTGCTTTTGTCAACTCCACATAGCCTTATCCACGTGTTCTTTGGGTAGAGTTTGAGCACAATTGAATGTGCACCTGTTGAGTTTATGAATGTGCACGTGTGTTGTTACTAGTATTGCCTAAAACGAATGTCGATCGATTATCATTGAGAGAGAGTCAACGGTAGACGGTTTGGGCATCCCCCTCATCTATCAGGGCTGTGTGACAGACAGAGACAGCGGTTCCCATCGCCCTTTAGTAGTTGGGAACGAAGCAGGGGTTCTGGGTCGGGGATGCACACGCTAATGTAGACTAGAACAGTGTGGTGGTCTCCTCCCTTGGCCCCCCTGTGCCCGCTCGCCGGGGCGGAAAGATGCAGCCTCTCCTCTCTGTCTGAGGAGCAGGGTGTGCCGGGGCGAAGGGACGATCGCACCCGTAGACCGCATCATTGACAGTGACACCCTGACCTTGACAGCTTGCTGCGCTTTCGCCCAGTAACTCCAGAAATTCATAATTCTGTTTTTTAATTATGAACATTCCCACGGTACCCTAGAGGACACATGGACGTTGAAAGTGTCGATTTAAACGGACAAGGGCGGGGTACAATGTCGTAGTTAATTGCAATTAGTCGTTGTCAAGTCTTTCACCCGTCAAAACCTGCCTTCAGCATGGCTCGCTTGTTTAGTCAGTTTTGAGCATGCTCGAGCTGGTCCAAGTATCAACTTCTCTAAGTTCATTATATATAAATATAATGAATATGTTAAAGAGCAAACTATGCAGGTGGATATCATCAGGCCTATCAAAACTAAAACTTTGACTATTTAGTAAACGTGTCTTAAAATGGAAATAATTGCTTCACAATATTGATATTCCACATTTAGTATAATGAGCTTTATTGCACACACTTCTTTCTATGTTTGCTACTTTTGGTGGGGCTTGATTTTGAAATGCATATGTGAGGGTGTGAGTGGGGGGGCTGGGGGGGGGGGGGGCAGTTGAATGTGCGAGATAATCTCCTTAACTCTTTCTAATCCTCGTCAATCACTGATAGCCTTTACACAAATATAACCAACATCATGGTTGCCTGGGTTGCTTGCTTTCACTTTTTGTATTAGTGACTCCCTTCTTCTCCAGCAGTCAATGAAAAATCGTTAACAAAGGACCAGTGGATTGTGTATCTGTTTTTTGGCTTGACAGCATCAGTATGCAACTACTTAATAGTCTTTAAATATTCGAGAGGCATAGGCCTAAGTGTCACACCACTTATTTATTGGAATAACCCTATAGGCTATAGAAAGCCGATATTACCACCATGACATTTTCCACCGTTATTAGCAATGAAAACCATATGAAGGCTATCAACTAGGCTGCATTCTTTTATATCGAATCAATCGAAAGGTAGCACTAACAAGATGTGCGTAAACCCATGGAGAGAAGTCAGCAAGCGCCATAGAGAACAAATATGTGGGTCTGAGCAAGTGTGATGTCATTAATGTTTGTAGAAATGAATGCACATACATGTTAAGTTGTCTACTGTCTTTGTCTATGTATGTTTTTGTATTGTAAGAAAAATCAAATACAATCTTACAAAAAAAAGACAGCGAACATAATAGATCCAAGTCCACCAAAGACCTAGTGCTGCAACCTGGTCTCAGAGCATTTCGTATTATTCTGTATGTAAATCCAAGACACTACATATAGTATGATATATTACATTTCATACGCTAGACAGGGCATAAACTGTCTAGTGGCAAAAAAGAAGGGTTAAATATAGGTTAAAAAAAACAAATATTTCTTATAGCCCTCAGATAGAGGAGAGACACTTCAGAATAAACCTACTTTTGATATTGTTTTGAGACCATCTGTTGTTCCATGCAGTGAATCTGTTATTCAATGCATTTGTATGGGCTAATAGCAGTATGGCCTCAAATATTTTTTTACTCTTGAACTTATTTAAGCAATTCCACTTTGACATTATGGGTTATTGCATGTAGGCCAGCGACAAACAATCGCAATTGAAACCATTTTAAATTCAGATTGTAACACAAAATGTAATTCTGCCTGTAACACTAGTCAAGGGGCGTGAATATTTTATGAAGGCACTGTATCTCAACCAATCTAAATAGGCATACACTGTAACAGAAAAATGAAATTTATAAGGTAATTTTAGGTATTATCAACAGTAAAAAACTTTTTACTGCAGTACACTGTAAATTATGGTGCATTGTGGGAAAATGTCTGTATCTCAAAAGGTAAAATTCAATGGGGGGTTGACGCTGAGGGGTTATCTGAGCCTCCACCCCACAAAATACAATACCATACCGTATCTTTGGAGCACCAAAAACCTTTTGACCACTAGTGGGTGCATGGCGTTGTTGTTTCTGGCTCATTGACATATTTTAAAGCATGCCTTGTAAGAGGCTATATTTGTTGCTATACCAATTTAACTAGTATATGGTTATAAGGTCCCATCAATTCATAAAGTATAGGGGACAGATTGGAGAGGCAGCAAATCTTCAACCTTAAATGGTTGCACATTTTTCCCTGTCCTTATGGTTTGTTTTGCCCTGTAGTTTCTGCCAGTTTTGAAGCCTTTGTTTAGGCCTCTAGAAGCGCAAGTGATATAAAAAAATCTAATATTCATTATTAATATGCTGCCAACCTGCTTGCACCAATTCCTTGTAATTACAGTAAAATACTGTTAAATTCAAACCCCTCCCCTCAATTCATCCAGTCATTAATTCATTCAGATTACGGTAGCATAGATTTTTTACAGTATAATACAGTACATTTTACGGAATTGTACTATGTGTCATTACACACTACTTGCTTTGATACCGTATTTATATTACAGTAGGTGTGTACTGTAATATTACTTATTATTTGTTCTTGCCACGCGCTGCCTGTAAATTACTGTCAAATTCATGGTAACCCCTTTACAGTGTTTAAATTATTAAATCAATTATGAACAGGAAACATTCGTCTGTGAAAAAGGTATGGGCCTTTGAAACAGTTGAAGCTCTTATTTGCTAGTTTTAAAATATGCATGTCTCAAATTGTACAATCAACATTACAAATCAGAGTCAATAACAGATTGCTAGCATAGGCTACAGTAGTGACAGGTTACATTTCAGCACCGTGGACAGCTCTAGGGAAGGGTCGACTAAAGTGGAGAAACAGATACCTGGCGTGTAGGACGGACTGGGGAGTGGGGATGAGGGCTAGGGGTGGGGGGGAATCACCCAAACCTTGCACTGTGTTCAGAATTTCAGTTTAGTGATGTGTGGGGGACTCTGTGTTCAGAATTTCAGTTTAGTGATGTGTGGGGGACTCTGTGTTCATGGTTTTGAAGGATCCTTTCCGGAAAACACACTTGGAATGATAAATCAAATAAAATAATTAACAGCAACCTCAATACATCATCATAAATGTACAATCCTGTGGTCCCACATTTTGGCCCCACACATGTTTGTGGCCCACACTGACATGCCTCAATCGATGGTTCCATCATACTGACTACCTGTAGCTGTCATTACACTTGAGTGGATTGGTCTGGACATACAACGGTCTCTATTTCTATTCCCCTATCACTACCATCCCACTGTCCCAGTTCCCTTACTACCTCCCAGACAGCCAGTGGAATGGAACACCCCCTTGACTTGTTGAATGATGGGTGGCCAGATTACCATCCCTGGCACACCACAACCCACCCACCTCCCTCCACCAAACCCTGCCTTGCAGGGGGTCAACACAGGGCATCCCTCTCTCAGTCTGGGTCTTTGGGATTGGTACAAACAGGGAAATAACACACAGTCAGCTCCCTGGTCCAACACACATGCACACAGCACACACCTACAGGCACATATCCTCTACCCCAGACACACCTACACCCCCACTACCTATAAAATACACGAGGCTACAGTTATTGAAATGTACCTAAAAGAAACCCCCCAAAAGCTCATCATGCCAGAACCCAAACCCGCCACAAGTCGATGCCGTCTGGTGCGGTCGGTGCGGTAGGATGCTCTGACAAATCTATTTGGGGCAAATTGTCAGTGAGAAACTTCCGCTCGAACTGCCTCGGACAAAACTGGCTGTTGGGGAGAGCAAATCCCACTGCATGAGGGTGGGGACAATGGGGTTGAATGTGTTGATGTGCGGCCGGTGGCTAGGGAGGGACAATGGGCGGATTAGTCCGTCCCCTGGCTGACTGATTTGAGATGGCTCCTCTCGGGCCCTCACCGTGGGGAGTCCCATTGTCCACCCTCTGATTCCCACTTCTCACAAACTCCAAACAAAAGTCAATCTCTTTCTCAAGGGGGGAAAAATATCTACCTGGGCCATGTTGTTCTCTCTGCTCTGCTCGGGAAAGTGACCAAAAACTTTTTGCCAGGGATGAATAACTCCACTAACTAACTAACTTCCTATACTTTTCTCATTCGCCCCTTTTTGCTCTCTCTCTTCTTCCTTCTGGGGTGTCTATCTGAGGTCCATGGTGGGTAGTGGGAAGGTGCTATACCCCCTGCCTGATCTGAAGGAAGCTCGGCTGGTGTTTTCAGACTGGAGTGGAGCTGTACGGCACCTGTTGGAGGCTTAGGCCTGCAGCCTGCAGCTTTGCGGCCCACGGCCCATTAATATTAAAATATACAGAGATGCCATCACGGGCCGCTCTGAAATCGGTCTGATGTCGCCCCTGGTATCCCTCTGGACCGACCTCTGCTTTCAGACACTGGCGAAGAGCTTCTTTTTTTCTTTCTTTTTTCCTGTTTTCTCTTTTTCTTTTTTTCTCTCAAAAGGCTCGTTAACAAATTATGACAGCTGAGTAGAGAGGCTTAAGCCGTTCACGCTGCAAAGATAAACAGGTTAGAGCCCAGGAGGCAGGAGAGCAGGCTGCAATGTAGAAGAGCAGGGAACACTGTTGGGCTGGCTGCTAATAGCTGCTGCATGACTTCATTGATCTATCTATGCATCCTTTCACGCATCTACTGTATACACAATAAAATGTTTACTGTAAACACATAATCACAGAGACTGCCAAAACTATACAATGAGGCATTTGTTTATGATTATGATAAGTAGAATTTACAATAAACAGAGGCTTATACAGTACATTTTCTATTCCATATTATTTATGTGATGTTCATGGTTCAAAACCCTTTATACAACCAGAATGAAAGAGTGTATTCTAAAGAAGTACAATAACTATATTGAGTAGATTCACAGTATCTCAACATTTATGTCAGACAAAATAGCATTAAAGATAAGTGCAAAATAAATGACACACACACACACACACACACACACACACACACACACACACACACACACACACACACACACACACACACACACACACACACACACACACACACACACACACACTCTCCGTTCTATCATGTCTGTGAACACCAACACTGGTCAAGCCATCTGTGGTTACAGTAAAGACTGTCAAATAGCTAAACAATGGTTGCCACTGGGTTTGACCACAACTATTGTCATGGTCATCTCTGGGTTCAACTGCAGTCATCATGGCAGAATGAGAGTCATTATACTCAAACCGTACATTTCTAGTGGCTGCGGTCCTCAGTCAATCAGTTCAAACGGCAGTGGACGCGGTCATGTCACGTTCGATCTTCAGGTGCAGCAAAGCTCACCAGGCCTGCGTGCCACATTTAAACTCGGTTTTTCACAATTCCTGACATTTAATCCTGGTAAAAATTCCCTGTCATAGGTCAGTTAGGATCACCACTTTATTTTAAGAATGTGAAAAGTCAGAAAAATATTAGAGAGAATTATTTATTTCAGCTTTTATGTCTTTCATCACATTCCCGTGGGTCATGTGATGTATTAGCATTTGGTAGCATTACTTTTAAATAGTTTTACTTGGGTCAAATGTTTCGGGTAGCCTTCCACAAGCGTCCCACAATAAGCTAGGTGAATTTTTGCCCATTCCTCCTGACAGAGCTGGTGTAACTGAGTCATGTTTCTAGGCCTCCTTGCTCGCACATGCTTTTTTAGTTCTGCCCACACATTTTCTATGGGATTGAGGACAGGGCTTTGTGATGGTCACTCCAATACCTTGACTTTGTTGTCCTTAAGCCATTTTGCCACAACTTTGGAAGTATGCTTGGGGTCATTGTCCGCTTGGAAGACCCATTTGTGACCAAGCTTTAACTTCCTGACTGATGTCTTCAGACGTTATTTCAATATATCCACATAATTTTCCTACCTCATGATGCCATCTATTTTGTGAAGTGCACCAGTCCCTCCTGCAGCAAAGCACCCCCACAACATGATGCTGCCACCCCCGTGCTCCACGGTTGGGATGGTGTTCTTCGGCTTGCAAGCGCCCCCCTTTTTCCTCCAAACATAACGATGGTCCTTATGGCCAAACAGTTCAATTTTTTTTTCATCAGATCAGAGGACATTTCTCCAAGAAGTACGATCTTTGTCGCCATGTGCAGTTGTAAACCATAGTCTGTCTTTTTTTATGGCGGTTTTGGAGCAGTGGCTTCTTCCTTCCTGAGCGGACTTTCAGGTTATGTCGATATATGACTTGTTTTACTGTGGATATAGATACTTTTGTACCTGTTTCCTCCAGCATCTTCACAAGGTCCTTTACTGTTGTTCTGGGATTGATTTGCACTTTTTCGCACCAAAGTACGTTAATCTCTAGGAGACAGAACTCACTCCTTCCTGAGCGGTATGACGGCTGCGTGGTCCCATGGTGTTTATACTTGCGTACTATTGTTTGTACAGATGAACGTGGTACCTTCAGGAGTTTGGAAATTGCTCCCAAGGATAAACCAGACTTGTGGAGGTCTACAATTGTTTTCTGAGGTATTGGCTGATTTCTTTGAATTTTCCCATGATGTCAAGCAAACAGGCCCTGAGTTTGAAGCTAGGCCTTGAAATACATCCACATGTACACCTCCAATTGACTCAAATGATGTCAATTAGCCTATCAGAAGCTACTAAAGCCATGACATCATTTTCTGGAATTTTCCAAGCTGTTTAAAGACACAGTCAGCTTAGTGTACGTAAACTTCTGACCCACTGGAATTGTGATACAGTGAATAATAAGTGAAATAATCTGTCTGTAAACAATTGTTGGAAAAATTACTTGCCAAACCTATAGTTTGTTAACAAGACATTTGTGGAGTGGTTGGAAAACGAGTTATGAGGACTCGTATATAGTGCACTACCCATAGTGTTCTGGACAAAAGTAGTGCATTATAAAGTGAATTGGGTGCCATTCGGACACTGCCTAGGTTAAATGGTCATACCTTGGCGTTACGGTCCTGCCTGTCTTTAACTCCATGTAACCCTACGACATTGAAGCTGTCATCAATACCCTCACAGTCACTTAGTGTGTCTTAATACAGAGCAGACTGCTGTTTCTACTCTTGGTGTTTCTACTCTTGGTGTTCCTACTCCTGGTGTTTCTACTCTTGGTGTTCCTACTCCTGGTGTTTCTACTCCTGGTGTTTCTACTCCTGGTGTTCCTACTCCTGGTGTTTCTACTCCTGGTGTTTCTACTCTTGGTGTTCCTACTCCTGGTGTTCCTACTCCTGGCGTTTCTACTCTTGGTGTTCCTACTCCTGGTGTTTCTACTCTTGGTGTTTCTACTCCTGGTGTTTCTACTCTTGGTGTTTCTACTCTTGGTGTTCCTACTCCTGGTGTTCCTACTCCTGGTGTTCTTACTCCTGGTGTTTCTACTCCTGGTGTTTCTACTCCTGGTGTTTCTACTCTTGGTGTTTCTACTCTTGGTGTTCCTACTCCTGGTGTTTCTACTCTTGGTGTTTCTACTCCTGGTATTTCTACTGGTGTTCCTACTCCTGGTGTTCCTACTCCTGGTGTTCCTACTCCTGGTGTTTCTACTCCTGGTGTTTCTACTCTTGGTGTTCCTACTCCTGGTGTTCCTACTCCTGGTGTTTCTACTCTTGGTGTTTCTACTCTTGGTGTTCCTACTCCTGGTGTTTCTACTCTTGGTGTTTCTACTCTTGGTGTTTCTACTCCTGGTGTTCCTACTCCTGGTGTTTCTACTCTTGGTGTTTCCACTCTTGGTGTTTCTACTCCTGGTGTTCCTACTCCTGGTGTTTCTACTCCTGGTGTTTCTACTCTTGGTGTTTCTACTCCTGGTGTTTCTACTCCTGGTGTTTCTACTCTTGGTGTTTCTACTATTGGTGTTTCTACTCTTGGTGTTTCTACTCTTGGTGTTCCTACTCCTGGTGTTTCTACTCTTGGTGTTTCTACTCTTGGTGTTTCTACTCCTGGTGTTTCTACTCTTGGTGTTTCTACTCTTGGTGTTTCTACTCCTGGTGTTCCTACTCCTGGTGTTCCTACTCCTGGTGTTTCTACTCCTGGTGTTCCTACTCCTGGTGTTTCTACTCCTGGTGTTCCTACTCCTGGTGTTTCTACTCCTGGTGTTTCTACTCCTGGTGTTCCTACTCCTGGTGTTTCTACTCCTGGTGTTTCTACTCTTGGTGTTTCTACTCCTGGTGTTTCTACTCCTGGTGTTCCTACTCCTGGTGTTTCTACTCCTGGTGTTTCTACTCTTGTTGTTCCTATTCTTGGTGTTTCTACTCTTGGTGTTCCTACTCCTGGTGTTTCTACTCTTGGTGTTTCTACTCTTGGTGTTTCTACTCTTGGTGTTCCTACTATTGCTGGGGATGTGACAGGTTCTGAAAACATATATATTTTAAAAATAATATACTCCAGCACACTGGTATTCTTGAATACTCACAAACAAGGTCCCTTGACTTGCTTGTGGAGTGTTCTAGAAATACCAGTGTGCTGGAGTATATTGTTTTTAAAATATATATATTTTCCAGCCATGCACCTCGAACTATGCTATAGGTGTGTGAACTATACATTTTTCAATATTACAGCATCAAACAGCCCTTACCTTGACTGGATTCTCACTGATGGATGCTGTGATTGCTGGTCAAAATCCAAGGAAATTGAAAATGGGATAAAGATATTTAATTTCAAAAGCACAAAAAGTAGTCCCTCTTTTAAGTTACCTACAAACTAATCAGTGGTACAGTAACGTTTTTTTTTTTTTTTAAAGATTGGAATTTTACAATGCAGTGTCATTTTGAAAATCCAAAACAATTATGCAGGCAAAGAGGTCGTTTTTTTTCTTCCGTTTTTCTTTCTAAAGTTCCCTTCTTATTGTTCAAGTCAGTGCAGTCTCTTTCCCATCCTTAAATCCCCCCACCAAAGTTTCAGATACGAACAATCAAACAATACACAGATGCTGTCCTTCAGTCCTTACCCCCCTGCCTCAACCCAGAACTATCATTCATAACCTTTCTGTGGTGGCCTGAGAGAGAGGTGCGGTAAAGAGAGAGAGAGGAGAGATGGGGGGAGGGAGGTGAGGGGGAGTGGAGGAGAGCAACACGGCAGCTTATTTAGAAGACTTCCTTTATTGGAACATGTGCAGGCAGTTCACTCACAAAGGACTTAAATAGGATATTTTCTGTTCCCTATAGTCGCTTTCCCCCTTTTAAGTGCCGAGAGGGAAAAAAGTAAGTTTACAACTCCCTCCTCAATGGGGGCTCTTCACTCTCAGGTTGCTGGGACCTGAGTGACCTACGAAAGTTAATTAGGAGGTTAACAAAGAGAGAGCCGGAGCAGAATGCCTCGCCTCTCCTCCAGCCAAAGATGTCATCCATTAATTAGGAAAATCTTTAAGGTGGCCTTATTGAATTTACAGAAAGCCCCGCAGTTGGCGGGCAACAGTTTTTTGATCAAGCCCTTCCTCAAACAATGCCTTTTCTGGGGGTTAAAAAAGAACGAGAAGAAGAAAAAGGGAGGAGATTGGTGGGGTTGGAGGAGAGAGAGAAGAAGGGGGAAAAAGGAGAAGAAAAAGAAGAAACGTATGGGTTTCCAGTGCGGTACAGTTTAATGGGGGGAGCCTCTGATTGTGACAGCTCAGATTCACATGGGTATGGGGGGCATACTTTAAAGATGATGTCATGCAAAGGCAACCTGGGGACTTGAGGGGAGGAGGCGGCGGCAAGGGTGTGTGAGGGGCGGAGGGAAGCATACCACGCTCAAGCCACAGGGGCCACTCAAAGTTAACATTGCTGCCTGCATCTGGTCTAAGTCCTTTTCTTTTGCAGAGGTGGGAGAGGCTTTCCTACGCACACACCCTCCACCACCAATACCTTTTGACAAACCAGAGCATCACCTGTTTTTCGGATAACTCCTCGATAACTAATTAACTGCAGAATTCAGGGGAGTCAAATACTTGTGTAAGTTAACAAAGTAGTGCGTAAATTCACACACAGTATGCTTGCTTTCAATACATTGTTCTGTCTTTCTCCACAGTCTTATTCAGTCAAATGATAAACCCTTATGCTTAGTTAAGTCAAAATTAACATTTATCCTGCAGCAATAAAACATGTTTGAATTAACATGCAGTTAAGTATCTTTTGATTTTGCACAGGAATCATTTTAGTTGACTGCATGAACATCAGAACAGTTTTCTTATGTGGCTAGTTCACATCCTCCACACTATCTAGTTCACATCCTCCACACTATCTAGTTCACATCCTCCACACTATCTAGTTCACATCCTCCACACTAGCTAGTTCACATCCTCCACACTATCTAGTTCACATCCTCCACACTAGCTAGTTCACATCCTCCACACTAGCTAGTTCACATCCTCTACACTATCTAGTTCACATCCTCCACACTATCTAGTTCACATCCTCCACACTATCTAGTTCACATCCTCCACACTATCTAGTTCACATCCTCCACACTAGCTAGTTCACATCCTCTACACTATCTAGTTCACATCCTCCACACTATCTAGTTCACATCCTCCACACTATCTAGTTCACATCCTCCACACTAGCTAGTTCACATCCTCCACACTATCTAGTTCACATCCTCCACACTATCTAGTTCACATCCTCCACACTAGCTAGTTCACATCCTCTACACTATCTAGTTCACATCCTCCACACTATCTAGTTCACATCCTCCACACTATCTAGTTCACATCTTCCACACTATCTAGTTCACATCCTCCACACTATCTAGTTCACATCCTCCACACTAGCTAGTTCACATCCTCCACACTATCTAGTTCACATCCTCCACACTATCTAGTTCACATCCTCTACACTATCTAGTTCACATCTTCCAAACTAGCTAGTTCACATCCTCTACACTATCTAGTTCACATCCTCCACACTATCTAGTTCACATCCTCCACACTATCTAGTTCACATCTTCCACACTATCTAGTTCACATCCTCCACACTATCTAGTTCACATCCTCCACACTAGCTAGTTCACATCCTCCACACTATCTAGTTCACATCCTCCACACTATCTAGTTCACATCCTCTACACTATCTAGTTCACATCTTCCAAACTAGCTAGTTCACATCCTCTACACTATCTAGTTCACATCCTCCACACTATCTAGTTCACATCCTCCACACTATCTAGTTCACATCTTCCACACTATCTAGTTCACATCCTCCACACTATCTAGTTCACATCCTCCACACTATCTAGTTCACATCCTCCACACTATCTAGTTCACATCCTCCACACTATCTAGTTCACATCCTCCACACTAGCTAGTTCACATCCTCCACACTATCTAGTTCACATCCTCCACACTATCTAGTTCACATCCTCCACACTATCTAGTTCACATCCTCCACACTATCTAGTTCACATCCTCCACACTATCTAGTTCACATCCTCCACACTAGCTAGTTCACATCCTCCACACTATCTAGTTCACATCCTCCACACTATCTAGTTCACATCCTCCACACTAGCTAGTTCACATCCTCCACACTAGCTAGTTCACATCCTCTACACTATCTAGTTCACATCCTCCACACTATCTAGTTCACATCCTCCACACTATCTAGTTCACATCTTCCACACTATCTAGTTCACATCCTCCACACTATCTAGTTCACATCCTCCACACTATCTAGTTCACATCCTCCACACTATCTAGTTCACATCCTCCACACTATCTAGTTCACATCCTCCACACTAGCTAGTTCACATCCTCCACACTATCTAGTTCACATCCTCCACACTATCTAGTTCACATCCTCCACACTATCTAGTTCACATCCTCCACACTATCTAGTTCACATCCTCCACACTATCTAGTTCACATCCTCCACACTAGCTAGTTCACATCCTCCACACTATCTAGTTCACATCCTCCACACTATCTAGTTCACATCCTCCACACTAGCTAGTTCACATCCTCCACACTAGCTAGTTCACATCCTCTACACTATCTAGTTCACATCTTCCAAACTAGCTAGTTCACATCCTCCACACTATCTAGTTCACATCCTCCACACTAGCTAGTTCACATCCTCTACACTATCTAGTTCACATCTTCCAAACTAGCTAGTTCACATCCTCCACACTATCTAGTTGACATCCTCTACACTATGTAGTTCACATCTTCCAAACTAGCTAGTTCACATCCTCCACACTAGCTAGTTCACATCCGCCAAACTACCTAGTTCACATCTTTCACACTATCTAGTTCACATTCTCCACACTAGCTAGTTCACATCCTCCACACTAGCTAGTTCACATCCTCCACACTAGCTAGTTTACATCACCCACACTAGCTACAGTTGAAGTCGGAAGTTTACATACACTTAGGTTGGAGTCATTTTCAACCACTCCACAAATTTCTTGTGAACAAACTATAGTTTTTGCAAGTCTACTTTGTCCAAGACACAAGTAATTTTCCCAACAATTGTTTACAGACAGATTATTTCACTTATTATTCACTGTATCACAATTCCAGTGGGTCAGAAGTTTACATACACTAAGTTGACTGTGCCTTTAAACAGCTTGGAAAATTCCAGAAAATTATGACATGGCTTTAGTAGTTTCTGATAGGCTAATTGACATCATTTGAGTCAATTGGAGGTATACCTGTGGATGTATTTCAAGGCCTACCTTCAAACTCAGGGCCTGTTTGCTTGACATCATGGGAAAATCAAAAGAAATCAGCCAAGACCTCAGAAAAAATTGTAGACCTCCACAAGTCTGGTTCTTCCTTGTCTGGGAATTGCTCCCAATGATGAACCAAACGCCTGAAGGTACCACATTCATCTGTACAAACAATAATATGCAAGTATAAACACATCAGAAAACCTCAGAAAAAAAATTGTAGACCTCCACAAGTCTGGTTCATGCTTGGGAGGAATCTCCAAACGCCTGAAGGTACCACATTCATCTGTACAAACAATAGTACGCAAGTATAAACACCATGGGACCACGCAGCCATCATACCACTCTTGTCTCCAAGAGAAGAAAGTACTTTGGTGCGAAAAGTGCAAATCAATCCCAGAACAACAGCAAAGGACCTTGTGAAGATGCTGGAGGAAACAGGTACAAAAGTATCTATATCCACAGTAAAATGAGTCCTATATCGACATACTCTGAAAGTCCGCTCAGCAAGGAAGAAGCCAACGCTCCAAAACCAAATCAAATCAAATCAATTTTTATTTGTCACATACACATGGTTAGCAGATGTTAATGTGAGTGTAGTGAAATGCTTGTGCTTCTAGTTCCGACAATGCAGTAATAACCAACTAGTAATCTAACCTAACAATTTCACAACAACTAAAGATTGGGAAAACAGATTGGGAAAACAGGCTACCTAAGTATGGTTCTCAATCAGAGACAACGATTGACAGCTGCCTCTGATTGGGAACCATACCAGGCCAAACACATAGAAATATAAACACAAGAACAAAACATAGAATGCCCACCCCAACTCACGCCCTGACCAACCTAAAATAGAAACATACAAAAGGAACTAAGGTCAGGACGTGACAATCAGGTTCACATCCTTCACATCCTCCACACTAGCTAGTTCACATTCTCTACACTAGCTAGTTCACATCCTCCACACTAGCTAGTTCACATCCTCTACACTAGCTAGTTCACATCCTCTACTCTATCAGGTTCACATCCTCCACACTAGCTAGTTTACATCCTCTACACTATCTAGTTCCCATCCTCCACACTAGCTAGTTCACATCCTCTACACTAGCTAGTTCACATCCTCTACTCTATCAGGTTCACATCCTCCACACTAGCTAGTTCACATCCTCTACACTATCTAGTTCCCATCCTCCACACTAGCTAGTTCACATCCTCTACACTAGCTAGTTCACATCCTCTACTCTATCAGGTTCACATCCTCCAGACTAGCTAGTTCACATCCTCTACACTAGCTAGTTCACATCCTCTACTCTATCAGGTTCACATCCTCCACACTAGCTAGTTCACATCCTCTACTCTATCAGGTTCACATCCTCTACTCTATCTAGTTCCCATCCTCCACACTAGCTAGTTCACATCCTTAACACTATCAAAACCTTTGTGATTTTGTGTTATTCAGAGCAACCTGAATGTGGAACATTTTCACACAATTTCACCATTTAACAGTTCAGATTGCAGGTTGCCTATTCCATACCACATGATATTTGAACCAGTTGGGTTACATTTCCTGCTTTGCATCTTGTCAGGAGCAACACTTGAAATCATACACACATTCAGGACAGACAGGCTTAGTTTGAGCTATGCAATGAAGATGGTGATGAGGATGATGATATGTGTATGGTTTTATCAGGTCATGAACCTGAGCTGAACACCAAGTCAGCAAAGTCAACAACTCCTCTCTATCACTGAAATCCACAGACATCCCGTTTAACCGTGATGAGGATAGTTCCTCCTCACTCTCACACACCCCTCTCTCGCCGTCTCGCAGGGGTCGGAGTGACGTGAACCCCTCACCCTACCCCCACCATGGACTAATCGGAGGGGAGGATCTAGGCCTATGTGTTTTGTTGCTTGTCAAAAACAATCACTCCTCGGGCCATTACATTTACAGCACGTCGTACTTTAATTGGTGTAACCGAGTGAGCGCTGAGAGGCGGGGGAGGCGGCCCACAAAGAACAGCGCGCAGTGAATGAGAAGAGACTCGCACAAAACTCCTCTTCACAGTGAAAAAAGTTCAGAGTTAGTCACTAACAAGGTGGTATAGAGGGGCTCTCTTTTTAAGTGATACCAAGTTACACTGTTCCGGCCAAAAGCTAGAAAACCATTAACCGCAGTGTTTGGCCCTAAATGTTTTCGTTGAACAGGCCGTGCGTAAACAACTGGTGAGAAAATGAATTACGGGCAAAAAAACAGATGGGGGAATTCACTATTTAAATGTATCTCAATGCTTTTAGGGGTTAGTTACGGCGTTATTTTTCTCTTTATAATATGACGAAATGACCACCTGTAAAATTACAGACTGGGGCCAATAGGCCTATACTTCATGGCATAACAACTTTATTACTGGTGCCCTCTCTCTCTCTCTTTCTCCCTCGCCCGCTCGCCCGCTCGCCCTTCCTTCTGTTTGGGCACTGGAGGTTGTCAGCCGGGGTTTATGTTCAGTTCACTGAAGCTGAAAGAAGTCAGCTTCGTGTCTTGTTATGAAACAAGACGTCTCTGCCTCCCAGTTCGCGGGAGCGATGAGAAGTGGTCGTGGCGAGCTGGGGGAGCAGAGCGCTCTCCGCGCCAGGCCCATCCCTAGAGGCGACCAGCAGTGAGGAAGTCAAAGCAGCTTTTGTGTCGCTTCTGCTGGCTGCATGTTTGTTAATTATCCCGTCTATGTGCTCAGACAACTTGGGCTCCCCGAGAGAGCCAACCAACCCAGTCGACGGAAGAGCGCACAACACACCGTCAACAAAGATTAACTTCTCTCAGAGCCATGCACCGAGATGTCTGAATGGGAAGACACTGCAAAACAAAGAGCTATCTTGTGTGAACTGCTACCAATAGACTAAAATATTCAAACCACATTTTCCTGTGTATGTTGCCTATTTACACACAGGCAGTTAGCGTTTCCATCACCATGGAGTGGATTTTTGGCTGTTAACATACAGTGTGACATTTAGGCCTACCCAAAGGCAGTTTGGGGTATAGGCATATAGGCCTACACCTGTTGATCATTAGTGACCAAACCGATCCAGATGCTTTGCAAATATGATGAGGAGGATAATATTCATATCAGCAGCAGCCTCTGTAGAGGTATAAGGGCTTCCTACTGGCTGTACTTCACTCCTTATCAAATTGATATTGGCCAGCAGTTTTGGGGCTAAAAGGAAACTAGGCTTATTCTGCACCCACTCAGATAACCATACCCCAAACTCTTAATCGGTTTGGCACAGTCTATTCTAACTTTGGAAATAGTCAGTGAATGGCAATTAATCTGTTGGCAGTTCAGTCCCTGCGGTCTTGGGAAGCAGTTTGGGAGCATCCGTCTTTTTCTCCAGAAAGTGAAAGTGCACGTCAGTCCTCTGAACGCCTTCATTGAGCCCCAACTTGATGGTTCTCTCTCCCGCTCAGATCACTTCTTTAGAGCGCAGAATAGCGCCGAATAGCCTCGCCTTGATCAGCATCAATTGTCATCGCGAGTTTCGGGACACTTTGGCCGCCAGTGGGCGAAGTCAGGGCTAATCCCTGGAAAGGGAATCACGGGGAAAGAGAAAAGCAACAATAACCAAGTCAAGCGTAAAAAATGAAAGCGAAATCTCTATTATCAACTCCCTGCATTTCCCAGCAATCTAGTGAAAATCAGGCTAGTTTGTGAGTCGAGTCAGACGCCCAGGGAAGAATATGGGGTCGCGCTGGGTTGGTAGACTCACACGATGAAGAGGGCAATATTTCGGTGAAAGGGGGCCTCGCATTTGCAAAATCCCTCTCACATCCCGACATAACCATTAAATGCAGACTGACTTTATGTTGTATAGAGAGCGACAAACAAGAAAAGAGGCACAGTTCTCCAATGAAAGAATGGGGTTTTGGAGGATTAGGGACGGCCCGAAGGATGAAGAATAACTTCTGCATAACTTTACAGCTATTTTCTCCCCTTGCTTGCAAGAGCCAAGTTTACTGCTAAACCGGTTTAAGTTTAACCCCTTATTGCATCCACTCTCCCAGATTTCCTTGCAACAAATTCATGTTGGTTTATGCAAAAAATCTTACATTTTTTACGCAAACATTTTTCATAAACTACTTCATCAAATCTAGCCTAAGTATTTTCAAAATATCTGTCTTATATCATATTGGCCTAGCTTTCTTTTTATAACTCGACATGAATAAGTAGTTATTATGACTAATATCACATGCCTATAAGTAGGCCTAAACTGTAACGGAAAACTGTATACGATCATTTGAGGTATTATCAACAGTAAAAACAAATCTCAAAGGTTTTACTGCAGCACACTGTAAATGATGGTGCGTTGGGGGAAAATTGCTGTATTTCAAATGGTACCTTTCACCCCACAGAATACAATACCATACTGTGCCACAAACCTTTTGACCACTAGTGGGTGCATGTTATTGTTGTTTCTGGGTCATTAACATATTTTGAGGCGTGCCTTGTAAGAGGCTATATTTGTTGCGCCAGTGAGGAAGAATGCTGTATCAATTTAACTCCTATGTGGTTATAGTGTCCCATCAATTTATAGGGGGGGACAGATTGGAGTGGCAACAAGCCTTAAACCTTAAATGGTTGAGCATTTTGCCATGTCCTTTGGATCTGTTTTGCCCTTTGGTTACTGCCAGTTTGGAAGCCTTTGTGAAGGCCTCTAGAAGTGCAGGTGATATAGAAACATGTATTTTCATTAATATACTGTATTAAGTTGCTTGCACCAATCCCTTGTAATTATATTAAAATACAAACCCCTCCCCCAAAATAATTGCATTAACTCATTCTGATTATGGTAGTATTTACTTTATTATTATTATTTTTTGCAGTATAATACAGTACATTTTATGGTTTTGTACTGTGTGTCATTACACAGTACTTGCTTTGATACCGTATTTATATTACAGTACATGTATTGTAAAATGAAATACAGAATTTCACTAGCCACCGACCTGTCTGTAAAATACTGTCAAATTCATACCAACCCCATACCGTGTAGGATATTTGATAGGCCTATTGTTATCGGTTACAAAAGGTGTTGGGGAAGCTACTGTGAAAATATTGTTTACCAAACTACCAATTACGATACAGTTAAGATAGTTAAGATACAATAAAGCTACCCGTAAGAAACATGTCATTTACATAACTAAAGTTATTTTGAAAAAGTAGCACACTACATGCAAACTACTTCGTGAAAAATGATCATACCTAAATCTAAAATGTTATAGACCACACATTGCAAGAACATATCACTCTGGTGTCAGATGTTAACATGTGTAATTTAACCTATTAAACACAACAAATATGCTTCAAGTAAAAATTAGGCAGGTCTGGTGCCTATCTGAAAAAGATAGCAAATATTGTCTACTTTACCCATTATTTGATGTACACCATTATATGCAAAAACGTAATTAACTACTAAAAACACTACCAAGATTTGAATTAAGTTCATCTACCACCTAGCTACACCAAAATGTTATTACATTCTAGTTGAACAGGGCAACATGTAATTCACTACTCCCCATCACCAGCCAACAATTATAATCCCAAAAATTCCTTGAAAGATTTGAAAAAAATTGAGTTTAGAAAATGTTCCTGAAGTTGCTTAGTCCAACATACTGCAATAGGCCGATTTAGAAGGGCAAACATAGCGCTAAAGGCTAGTAGCGTAATACATTTCAAAAATATAAATTACATTTATGCATGCAGTCCTCTTAGCTTGTGTGTATTTTCTGTCATTTATATTAAAGATATTAAGGTTAATCAATTAATTGACCTACGCTATATACATTTTTATCCGTTTAAGAATAAGATGATACTGTCGTGGTCTTATAGGCTTACTAATGTTTTCTTATCGAACGTGGAATCACGAGGCGGTTCTCCTCCTGCCTCATCACCTTACTGATGAGCCCTTGAGGCGATGGGAGACACTGCGAGCCTAATTAGGGATTTTTGTGCTCGTGGAGCCGGATTCGGTATCTATCACATGCTAATGAACCCCTTCAGTGGGTTCCATCCTTTCAATTCGCTACGGAATTAACGGACAGTCATGCAATATAGCCTAACAAGTTCTTAGATTGGCTTTAATAACACATAAGGCAATAGTCATCTCCTAGACTTTACACAGTGCTTTTTTGCTAAACACAAGTCATCATGCATTACAATAAAGGTACATTCGGGGACTGTGTATTTTAGTTGTTTTATCAATGTTTATTCGCTTCTGAGTCTCAGTCTCTTTAGCCCAGCGAGTGAGTTTATTATTAAAAATATATATATTTCACCTTTATTTAACCAGGTAGGCTAGTTGAGAACAAGTTCTCATTTACAACTGCGACCTGGCCAAGATAAAGCAAAGAGGTGCGACACAAACAACAACACAGAGTTACATATGGAATAAACAAACATACAGTCAATAATACTATAGAAAAAGTCTATATACAGTGTGTGCAAATGAGGTAGGATAAGGAAGGTAAGGAAATAAATAGGCCATAGTGGCGAAATAATTACAATATAGTAATTAAACATTGGAGTGATAGATTCATTTGGTTTCCCTGATCAGGTTCTTCATGCGGTTAGTGCCTCCGGGCCGTCAGTCCAAAACACGTCCAAAATGGGACCCTATTCCCTATTTAGTACAAAACTTTTGATCAGGACCCATAGGGTTTTGGTCAAAAGTAGTGCACTATATAGGGAATAAGGTTCCATGTGGGCCATACACTTTTGAGGCGCGGAGACCTGTCTAGTATAGGGAAGGAACAGGAGGGGGGCCGTTTATTGCACAATAAGCACAATATTGAAAAATATAGAATTATGAGAAATATGGAATTGTTGACACGGCTATGATCCTAAAGACCACAAATAAAGTCCTTAGTATAAATTATAATCATTAGCATGGGAGGGGAGGGGTTCGTTTAGTGCACAATAAACACAATTATGAGAAATGTGTAATTGTTGAAAAGGCTATGACCCTAAAACAGATATAGCTTAAGTATATAATGCTTAGCTTAAGTATATAATTTTCCATCACAAAAACATATCAATAACATTCTTCAGTTAGGCATTTCCTAACGTTTATGACCAATAACAACAGAACAGAACTGTGATCATTGACTCATTTCCATTCATTCATATAGATTGTGTGGTCAAGTTCACAAACAATATGAGACAGAAGGTGTGTCTGTAGCCTAACCAGCTTTATAATACCTGCCAACACTAAATAATGAATTTCCTTCAGCAGTGAAATGCAGGCACACAAACAGACACACGCATGCGCGCAGACACGCACAGACCAGTCGCATAGCATAGTTTCGCAGACCCCTGCAAGGTCCAAGCAATTTTTGTCTGTGTGTAAAGTGCTGAGCGATTTTTAAACATTAAATGCACTGTGCATTATGTGGGTTGAATGATGTAACAACAGAATAAACCAATTAATAAAAGTTCCAAGGTGGTAGTGACTGTCCATTACTACTTATCACTTATTGACCACTAGTGATATTCACATGACTTCACTTTATCATCCCTTGAGTCATCTCATCTCTCCAGAGCTGCTGCCATGGGTGGATTGGCCTACTGGCAATTCTGGCTAATGCCAGAAGAGCCGGAACATCTTTAATTAGGATGGGCTGTTGGAAATGTACAAAAAAAGTTATAATTATATATACAGTATATAGCAATGAACCTGACAGATCTGCTGTGGTGCAGTCAAGGTAAGAAGGAAACAGAAGGACACTCACGCGCACTTACACAGCTCATGTAGTCTACTACTACCAGTTAGGCCTAATATTTTGGCTGTATATTGCATGAAAATATTTCATACCTACTATAGTAGGCTAATTAGGGAGGGGGATTCGGGGAGATTTAGACATTAGGCTACTCAACTCTTAGGCTAATGGTATTCCGATTTTAGTTGAGGTCCTTTCCTGAATATGACAATGAAAAAATAAATGCTCAGAAAAAGTCTGGAAAGCGTTGGCTACTTTTGATGCACAATGGTTTTATAGTGAATGGCAAATACATGTATATTATTAATACCGTTACAGTATAGCATCCAGGCGTTGCAGAGCCATTGCAAATATTGTCCAGGATTTTTGGGGGTGAGATTACTATGTACTAGCCTACTACACATGATAAACCATTCAAGTCACTTTCCTTTCAAAATCACTAAAGGGATGAACATCTGAACAATTAAATGAACACGGTTTATGATGAGCAGAAGGTGCTCCGGAGGCCAGAATCCACATAAAAACGAAATATTATCGCCAGACTTCTGAGCAGACATTAGAATAGGCCTTAATGCCACGCATTCTCTCCCCCTTATTTCCATTAGGCTCTGATGACTGCGAAATTGCTGCGGACTGCAAGTTATCAAGAGCCACTAATTTCGCATTAAAGACCATTGACTGCAGTGGCTTGATTCGAGGGTTTTTTGACAATTATCACAATCAGAATTTGAGCCCAGATAATTTACCTTGACTCCGTGATTATTTGCGTCGTGCCATGCGCACATTTGAAAATTGCATAGTGTCAAAACGCGCTGCGGCGGTAGGCCTAAATAATGAGGAGGCGGCGATACGGGATCAGGAGGTGCACATATCTCCATATTGCCGCTCTCCTCTTCAACACGCAGGGTCACACTCATCTTCACACACTCCGTCATTAACTGGCTTCCTCTCTCTCTCACACACACACACACTTTTTATGCATATACTTTACATATATATTAGTTATTTATTTAGTCTAAATGAACATTATAATATTTCACTAATGTGAGGCATACAATAAGTATTCAAAGACCCAATTGTCCAAACTATCCAATATGAGGAAAAGCCGGTGACTTGCTGGATGCCGGTGCATTTTGTGTGTAAGTGTGTTGGTGTTTGTGTTTTGAGAGGAGCAGAATCATTCTCCAATCCCGTAAGGGGCCACTAAAGGTGATCATGTCTTCTCTGATCTCCAAATAGCCACCTTGACATTGACCTTATTTAGTACAGCAGAGAAACTAATCTGAGAGCCAGAGAGAGGGTTACAAAGTTCGCTACAGTATAACACATGCATGTGTTCACTGCAAAATGATACAATTACAGTTCTACAATCAGTTAATGTTGCTTAATCGAGTATGTTGTAAAAATAACTGGTTTCGGAATAACATTCTGAATCAGCACAGTAAAGCGCTTCCCCCCACCCAGTTCTCTCGAGATCCTCATTATCACATGACCACAGTAGTAAGCAGACGGGAACAGGAAGTGATGGACTGTTATTGTGTGTGAGCTTTGGAAGGTGCTTCTTAAAACTTCCCTATTTCACAAACATGTTTATTGTTCAGGTGGGTGCGTTATTGATAGCGTTGACATATTACGCCAATGCTCAAACGTCTGTTGTCGCTGTAAACACCACCATCCCTGGTTCAGAGCAGAGCGCAAGCGGCTTGAGGCAACTCGCCGCGGCAGTGGTGCCTCAGTCGTCCGTGTTTCACCCCAGTCTCCGTTCACAGTTCTCTCTCAACCTGTTGTCGGCGTTTCCAGAAGATCTGGAGGTCAGCAATTACTGCGTCGCGCTGCTGGCTATCTTTGGGCAGCGATATTCAACGTATGTTAATTGTTTGGTGTCCGCCGCGCGCCCTGTCAAAGTGTGCCAAAACTGTTATGGCACCTACGGCAACCTTATGGAAATCTACAAAAACATATCAGACCAGGTAGCGTGAAAACATTTGTGTTTCTCCGTCGTTTTCTCTCTGAGTTTGTCATTCAGTTTTTATTTAGATTATGCATCGCCATGTTTTTGCCCTGTGCTGTGGGCTAATTGGTGTACGGTGGTCACATGCGTCATGTCTTGTGACTGTTGCTAGTAGCCTATACCAGTGGATAGTAGGGGAAATTGAAAATCACAAGACTAGTTATTCAGGAAACAATTAATAGAAAACTATAAATAAACATGCTCAGTGACTAGGAGGACACAAGCCATGCCTTACTGTTAGCATAATTGAGATCTGTTTTGCCACTTATTTCAGTTTCTTATCACTTTTTTCCACTAAATCCTCAGTGTAAGATATATTCTAACCAGTAGGCCTAAACACGTGGGATCTTGAACACCCTTGGTGAGACTGCTTGTGTGTCTGTTTCCAGATGGGCCCGGGGAATGTGAGCTGCAGAGACAGCCTACTGCGTTCTGATAGGCTGATGTTGGTGTTCCTGCTCTACAGTAACCTGGAGGACATCTGGACCGCTTCAGAATGTAACCGTAGGTGGACAGCTTAGTATTATCAACACATTTTGTTATATGCTGATACTCCATGTACTCCTGTATATATCATTAGCTTTGCTATTTGCTGTGGCTCAATACGTTTTTTACTTCCTTTCCTTGCCTCCTTTCCTTTGTGATCGATGCTATGAAAATAATTGTTATGTGAAAGCCAGGAGGCAGAATATATAAGTTTGATCTTTAACCCTTCCATGGTTCATGATTTCTGAATGACTCCCCCCTGTCTCTAAGGTTGTGTAAGCCTGAGACACCACAGCCTGACCAATGACACCCTTTACTTCATGGAAACTCTGAACCAGTCCCTCAGCTGCTTCGAGAAGTACCAGAAGGTGGGTCCCTATTCTAGGTCAAAGAGATTTTAAAATCTAGTCGGGACTAAAATCCATCTAAAGCCACTAGGGAGGGAGAGGAGAGTATAAAGTTGAGTTCTGATATGTAGTTTATAACTGAACTGTTTCCACTTTGTGTGATTTAGCAGGGTAACCACTCAGAGCTTTGTACGGAATGTAAGGCCACATACAGAGGACTGAATGAGCTGTACAGCCGCATGGAGAAGAATCACACCCTCTGCATCGACATCGAGGACTCTGTATGTATTTCACAGCCACAGGTTGTCGTTACATCTTGCGCTTTGTCATTCATGTTAGCCTTGGAAGCCCAGGCTTCCCATGTGCCTGGTAAAGTTCTCCTCAGAAAGATGATGAAAAGGGGTGGGGTATGATAGTCTAGATGGAAACTAGTGACATGTTGCCAATCAACTTTTGCATGGGTGGAGTGCCAAACAGAGGTTGGCACTAAAAAAATATGTCTGACTTGCAACAAGGCAGTATGCATAAGATGCAAAACTTTTGACGCATATGGTACTCAAACATTGTCTGACACGGTAGGAAAAGAGACGTGGACAAAACAAGGAAATGCCTCTCCTGTGTTGATGGTTAGGGGATCTTGTTTTCAGATTAATATGACCCTGTGTCACACAAAGACTTTCATGCTATTTGTGGTAATATTGTATTAAATGCAATTTTTCAGAGTAAAAATGGAAAAAAGCTATTTTAAAGGCATGCGTGCAAAAATTTAAAAAAGCTATTTTAGGGGCATGCGTGATTACATTTTACATATGCGTGATTACATTTTACATATGGGTGGTCCTGGGAAGTGAACCCACTATCCTGGCTTTGCAAGTGCCATGCTCTACCAACTGAGCTACAGAGGACCACTGTTAGAAATCTGTTTTCGCACTAGTGCAGAATACATTTGAGGATGTAAAGTTGAGCAATGCTCCCCACCTCAGTGAGAGCACTACTAATAGAAATGTGGAAGATGTGAAACAGCACCCCCTAGGGGACTCTTATGCTGCGTTTACAGAGGCAGCCTAATTCAGATGTTTTTTCTGCCACTAGTTAGTCTTTTGACTAATCAGATCTTTTGCCAATAATTGAGTGAAAGATCAGAATTGGGCTGCCTGTGTAAACGCAGCCATTGAGAAAGAAATGGAGAGAGATGTCACCAGGGTTGCATCCCAATTCTCTCTTTCTCCCGAAGTGTGCACTTGTTCACTTCCCTACATGGATTTGAAAGGAAATGACTGGTATGGAAACTCCCATCTAGCCCATGCCAACATCAATCCAATGCTTTTAAACTTGTGGGGAGTAGTGAATGGGTGCACAAGGCAAGATTATTGGGACGTACCCCAGTTCTGGTAGTGCCCGTGAGTTTCAAAGGAGGTGAAGTAGAAACTAGAAGGGCACTAGGGACAGAAGGCCAGACATGGAGCAAGGGAGTCAGATGGATAGAAAAGAGAGAGACTCAAATAGACGAGAGAGACTGTGTCCCCTTTTGTATTTATTTAAGCTCCTGTGTTGTTGTGTTGATTGTGGGGGGGGATCTTGTCTTGTTTCAGATGAATATGACCCGCATACTGTGGAGCAAGGATTTCAATTGTTCTTTCCCCCGGGCGGAGACTGTTCCTGTCATCGCCGTGTCCAGCTTCATGCTCTTTCTGCCCATCATCTTCTACTTGAGCAGCTTCCTTCACTCGGAACAAAAGAAACGCAAGCTCATACACCGTGAGTAACCAGCTTAATTCACCCATTGTTGCACGGAGAGATTCTTTGACGGGTTGGTTGGAGGGGGGTGTGTGGGGGTGGGAGGATGTATGCTGGGGAGGGGTGGTCACAGATTTTTCAAGTGAAGTATACGTGGAAGCCAGGGTGTCTCTTGAATGCATGCTCCTGGTTTATAGAGATTGTATCATAGGGGAGGTAGGAGTGTCCCAAATAATGTGGACTTGTAAAGGAGGGGTGAGGTAGTTCTTCTTAAGGGTTGGGAGTGGGGGAGGAGAGAGGTTTAATGGTGTCCTTGTAAATAGTGGGTTTAAGCCTACTAATGATCTAGGCCAGGGAGTCGAAGAGCGATACATTACGCTGTTTATTTGACGCGTGGAATAATGGTGAAGCAACGGTTTTAGACTAAATGTTGTGTGGTGGCTAACAGTTACTCTTTTTCCTCTCCAGCCAAACGAGCCAAGTCCAACCCCAGCTTCATTAACATCCAGGACAAGTTCAGCTGAGGAGAGTGAGAGATGGAAGAGAATGAGGAGAAGATAGATCAGATAATGACTTTATTATCCCCGTGGGGAAATTTTGGTTGTCGCTCTGTGCATACATAAACATATAATCAACAATAGACAAAGTACATACAGTATACAGACAATACAGGTAGAAAAGTACAGTTTGTGAGTGATCAGTGATCATCCATACACTATAGACAACAGAACACACTGTCAACTACAATGTTAGATATGGGCCACACAGGAGGTTGGTGGCACCTTAAATGGGTTAGGATGGGCTCGTGGTAATGGCTGGAGTGGAATCGGTGGAATGGTATCAGTCATTCCATTGACTCCGTTCCAGTCATTATTATGAGCCGTCCTCCCCTCAGCAGCCTCCACTGATAGGCCAGCCCGATGCTCCTACTTGTGGTTTAAACATTCAGGAACCTTACTACCGCTTGGACAAAGGATAATTTGGCTCTATTCCTTTGGTTTTCTGTAACGTCTCCTCGAGCAGAGTAGCTAAAATTCCTGATAAAGAGGATGTCTGGAGTCCATCAGTACCTTGTGGGGTTTTGAGGGCTCTTATATCATAAATGACCTCCAGATCTGTCTGCTTGAACTTGCAGAGCTTACAATTTCTCTGCGAGACATAATTTTTAAAAATTAAACCTTTATTTAACTAGGCAAGTCAGTTAAGAACAAATTCTTATTTACAATGACTGCCTACCCCAGACGACGTTGGGCTAATTGTGCGCTGCCCTATGGGACACCTAATCACGACCGGATGTGATACAGACTGGAATCGAACCAGGGACTGTAGTGATGCCTCTTGCACTGAGATGCAGCGCCTTAGACTGCTGCGCCACTCAGGAGAGGAAATTACAATTTCCGTACCAGACAGAGGAAGAATCTTTGTTGTCCAAAACCGCACCTGGATGCAAATGTAACATGTAATTTCATCTATGGCTGTGGTTTCAGCCAGGGGTGTATTCATTATGTCTTGCAACAGAAACCGTTTAAGAACCAAACGGGAGCAAATTTAATGGAACTAGGAGGGACCTACCTGAATTTGTCCAATATAAACTCTTTGTTTTCATTGCAAAACGTTTTCCATTTGATGTAAACGGTTTCTTTTGCAACACGTTTTGCAACAGAATTCACGTAATGAGCGCACCCTGTGGGAGAGGATACCAATAATTTTTTTAAATATATATTTTTTTGTTTTATTTTTGCTGAAATTATATTTGAACACCCTAGCCCCACCTCACCCATTGCTTCTACAATGAAAGACAGTCTGGAGATGAACCATAATGACTACTGATTTATCAGTAATGGGTAGTTGAAGTATATTTTTGTGTGCATTATTATTTTGTTTGTGTGACTAGATGTACTCTGCTGTGAAAGACAAACGACAAACAGGCAGAAAGCACTTGATGTCTATTAGTTGTGACGTATGCCTGCCGTGTAAAAGTGGATGACAGCTGAGATGGAGAGACATTTTTTTTAAATTAATGTTTTTATTTTAAACAGCAAGGTGAAAGCACTCCATGATATCACAGAAGGTAGAGTGAGCCAGCTCTTTCAATCCTATTTGTTTTTTTGTTGCACTGTTAATGTCTTTGTCCTTTCCCACTGGTTATCACATGCTGGACTTGTTTTTTGTGTTATATTTGATAATGTGAGTAGTTTGTGGCAATAGATGTAATTATGTATCTGTATATTTGCCTTATAGAAGTGGCTTCCCTTTTGCTTAAAGATACATTTCACAAACTAGGCCTATTTCAGCTGCAGTAGGGTTTTTACTGACCAATAACACTGTGCCAACTACATTTGGTAGTTTTTTTTTAGATGTGTTAATAGTAACTGTTACTTTGTTACAGGTGTAAAATCCCTCTCTTGTAGCGCTTGTCAAAAATTGTACAGGATGCTTTAGGCCTACTTTTCAGAATCACTGTCAGATACAATTAATTCGTCACGCAAAACCCTAGATATGCTACTTTCTATTTGACTTGTTACATTTTCCACTAGATTCATATACATCTAATTAGCATAATACAAATAATTCCATCAATCTAATTTAAATAAAACATTTACAAGCCAGCGCATCGCCTGATGTCGGACTTCCGCACCGAAAAATGTATGCAAGTGTATGGGGCATTTCCACGTCAAAGGTATATGGGTCATCCTGAGCTTTCTTGTCTCAGATATAGAACAGACACTTCAAAACATACTTCCTTTAGATGATTTATTTTTTACTATATTTTTTGGCATGCATTAATATGTTATTTAATGTGATTCCATGGACTAATGGCAGTAAAGCCTAATTCAATCTTTCATCAAATATTTTTATTTTTTATACTTAAATGGGTCCTAAAATTCAAAATCCAATAGCTTAATGATCTTTGGTATGACCATATTGGCAATTCTATATGTTAGCTTAGAAACTCAGCCCCTTAGACTCAAACCCATTATTAACACCATGTCTTAAATTATGTTCGTTTTTGTAACAAAACGTTTTCCTCACCGAATAGCCTAAATGTGTGATATGTAGACGAGTCACTGTTTTTCAACTATGGGCATTCCTGGCACGGTGCTCTGTTAATTTTTGATCTGCTGTTTCACTATGCCTATTTCTTGTTCTGGATAAAAAGCTATTTCTCACAAGACAGGCCCCTTGTTTTTAGGGTTGCGTGGCCTTTTCGTTGGATTGCAACGAGATCGCTTTACCTCCGTCATTAGCAGCTGATCTAGATGTGGGATAAAGATAGGCCTATTTGGCCGAATAATCGCAGCAACACATCCGTTTAAACTCCCTTGGCTTTTTGGTCTTATGGAGTGCAGCCACCACTGCCTATCACACTGGTTGTAATAGCATTACTTTTCAGCCCCTGAATATGCTGAATCATATGATCGCGTTGCGCCTGCAGAACAGCTGAAACGTGGCCTTTCACTCGCGCTCTCGGAACAGCACAACGCGTTGAGCGGTTCTTGCGGAGCTCGAGAATGGCAGCTTTGATTCGGTTAAGCCCCGTGGCTTTTCTTAGGCACACCGGGTTCTTCATTAAGCGGGGCTGAAAGTCATGGAACTCCTGAGTCGTTATGGAGAAAGCAAGTGAACCGGAGGTCGCCACGTGATGGAGAAAACGATGGAAAAGCTGAAATAACAATAACCTAAAACACAAGGCCAAATCTATACTGGAGTTGCTTACCGAGAAGACTGTGGATGTTCCTGAGAGGCCGAGTTATACTTTTGACTTAAATCTGCTCAAAATCTATGGCAAGACTTGAAAATGGTTGTCTAGCAATGATCACAAAACAATTCGACAGAGCTTGAGGAATTTTGAAAAGAAAAATGGGCAAATTTAAAATCGGGTGTGCAAAGCTCTTAGAGACTCAGAAAGACTCCCAGCTGTAATCGCTGCTAAATGTGATTCTAACAAGTTTTGACTCATGAGTGTGAATACTTATGTAAAGTAGACATTTATGTATTTAATTTAATACATTTGCGAAAATTGCTAAAAACATGTTTTCACTTTTTCATTGAGTGTAGATGGGTGAAAAAAATATATACATGCAACATGTAAAGTGTTGGTCCCATGTTTCATGAGCTGAAATAAAAGTTCCCAGAAATGTTCCATAAATTATGCACAAAAAGCTTGTTTATTTCAAATTTCGTGAAGAAATTTGTTGACAGCCCTGTTAGTGAGCATTTCTCCTTTGCCAAGATAATCCATCCACCTGACTGACAGGTGTGGTATATCACTAAACTGATTAAACAGCACGATTTTTTCACAGGTGCACCGTGTGCTGGGGACAATACAAGGCCACTCTAAAATGTGCAGTTTTGTCACATAATGCCATAGATATCTCAAGTTTTGAGGGAGCGTGAAATTGGCATGCGGACTTCAGGAATGTCCACCAGAGCTGTTGCCAGCCAATGTAATGCTAATTTCATTTCCATAAGCTGCTTCCAACACCATTTTAGAGAATTTGGCAGTATGTATGGATGGTATGGCAATAGCACTGCCCTCAATCACATGGCGCCACAGAGGGATGTGCGGACAGCCCAGTACGTCACTGGGCCGAGCTCCCTGCAATCCAGGACCTCTATATCAGGCGGTGAGAAAAGAAGGCCTGGAAAATCGTTAAAGGCTCCAACCACACAAGCCATAGACTATTTTCTCTTCTGCTGGCTCTTGAACAGCTTCTATCCTCAAGCAGTACGACTGATAAATAGCTAACAAAGTAGCTACACAGACTATCCGAGTTAACCTTGTATATTTATTGACCCTTTATTTAATTTGCTCTCAATGCACACTCACAGGGTCCAACACACAAACACTCACTCCATCATTCTCTCACTCACACATAATATGCAAATACATTTATACTGACTTTACACACCTGCACACCCACTCACATACAAGCTGCCACTACTCTGTTTATGTTATATCCTGTTGCCTAGTCCCTATACCCTATTACATACCCTATATATAAAAAATAATATGTTGATTGGTGTAGTGCTGCAGAGATGGTTGTCCTTCTGGAAGGTTCTCCCATTTCCACAGAGGAGCTTGTTCAAATTCGTGGATTCAGCTATTTCAGCCACTCCCATTGCTGACAGGTGTATAAAATTGAGCACACAGCCATGCAATCTCCATAGACAAGCATTGGTAGTAGAATGGCCTTACTGAAGAGCTCAGTGACTTTCAACGTGGCACCGTCATAGGACCTTTCCAACAAGTCAGTTCGTCAAACTTATGCCCTGCTAGAGCTGCCCTGGTCAACTGTCAGTGCCGTTATTGTGAAGTGGAAACATATAGGAGCAACAAGCGAAATGGTAGGCCGCACAAGCTCTCACAATGGGACCGCCGGGTGCAGACACGTGTAGTGCGTAAAAATCACCTGTCCTTGGTTGCAACACTGAGTACCGAGTTTAAAACTGACTGAAGCAGCGGAAACGCGTTCTCTGAAGTGATTACAAGTCACCATCTGGCAGTCTGAGGGACGAATGTGGGTTTGGCGGATGCCAGGAGAACGCTACCTGCCCGAATGCATAGTGCCAACGGTAAAGTTTGGTGGAGAATGAATAATGGTCTGGGGCTGTTTTTCATGGCTTAGGCTAGGACCCGTAGTTCCAGTGAAGGGAAATCTTAAAGCTACAGCATACAATGACATTCTAGACAAATATGTGCTTCCAACTTTGTGGCAACAGTTTGAGTAAGGCTTTTTCCTGTTTCAGCATGACAATGCCACCATGCACAAAAAGAGGTCCATACAGAAAAGGTTTGTCAAGATCGGTGTGGAAGAACTTGACTAGCCTGCACAGAGCCCTGACCTCAACCACATCGAACACCTTTGGGATGAATTGGAACGCCCAACATCAGTGCCCGACCTCACTAATGCTCTTTTGGCTGAGTCTCTGCAGCAATGTTCCAACACCTAGTGGAAAGCCTTCCCAGAAGAGTGGAGGCTATTATAGCAGCAAAGGGGAGGGAGTGGGACTAACTACATATAAATGCCCATGATTTTGGAATGAGATGTTCGACGAGCAGGTGTCAACATACTTTTGGTCATGCAGTGTATCATCGTCCATCACTCCAGTACTCCTGCCCATTGTAAATATGGTATTGGAACCAACTTTTTTGAAAAATATTTCCTGTATATAGTATGCTTACTTATTTGCTTTATTGTGTATTTCATATTTATTATTCCTATTTTTCATGTTTTTTTTCTAGTAATACATTGTTATTGATTATTGCATTGTTGGGTTTTGAGTTTGCAAGAAAGTCATTTCACTGTACTTGTGCATGTGAACTTAAAACTTTTGTAGGGAAAAATTTATTCTGATTGGCTGGGCCTGGCACTCCAGTGGCTGGGCCTATGCCCTCCCAGGCCCCACCCATGGCTGCACCCCTGCCCAGTCTTATGAAATCCATGGATTAGGGCCGAATTTATTTATTTTGATTGACAGATTTCCTTATATGAAGTGTAAATCAGTAAAATTTTTGCATGTTGCGTTTATATTTTTGTTCAGTATATTTAATCCATTTAGGATGTAACACAACAAAATGTGGAATAAGTCATGGGCTGTGAATACTTTCGGAAGGCATCATATCGTGCCTTCGGAAAGTATTCCGACCCCTTGTTTTTTTCCACATTTTCTTACATTACAGCCTTATTCTTAAATGGATTAAATTGTTTTTTCCCCCTCATTGTCAGATGTGTTTGTACTGGTAGCGAGGTCAGGTGCAGGAAAGCAGAGATTTGTGAACAGGCACACACTTTATTTAGGCAAAACGCGCAAAACAGTCACAAGAATTATGTTTAACAATAAACATCTTTGTGAAAAATAACACAGAAAAAACAAGCCAGTCTGGCACGTCAACAAAACACACTTAACACAAACAATCTTACACAAAGACATGACGGGGAACAGAGGAATAAATACATGTAGATTGATTGGGGAATGAAAACCAGGTGTGCAGGGAACAAGACAAGCCAGACCCTGTCCCCTCGAACACCGGGGCCTCACTGCGGTGACGGTCCGCGCTGGTCTTTTGGCACAGCGCGGCCTGCTGGAGGTGACTATGGGCGGCTTCCCAGGTCTCCTCCGCACGTCTGAACCAAACGTCCACCGCAGGAGTCTCGGTCTGACTCTGATGCCACGGTGCCAGAACCGGCTGGTACCCCAATACACACTGAAAGGGGGAGTGGTTAGTGGAGGAGTGGCGGAGCGAGTTCTGCGGCATCTCTGCCCAGGGCACGAACGCCGCCCACTCCCCCGGCCGGTCCTGGCAATCGGACCGCAGAAACCTGTCCACATCCTGGTTCACTCCCTCCACCTGCACCTTACTCTTGGGGTGGAAACCTGAGGTGAGGCTGATAGAGACCCCCAAACATTCCATGAACGCCCCCCAGACTCTCGAAGTGAACTGGGGACCACGATCAGACACTATAACTATATCCTCAGGCACCCCGTAGTGCCGGAAGACGTGTGTAAACAGGGCCTCCTCAGTTTGTAGGGCCGTAGGGAGACCGGGCAGAGGGAGGAGACGACAGGACTTAGAGAAACGATCCACAACGACCAGGATCGTGGTGTTTCCCTGTGAGGGAGGAAGATCCGTTAGAAAATCCACCTACAGGTGTGAACAAGGCCATTGTGGAATGGGTAAGGGATGTAGCTTACCTCTGGGCAGGTGTCTAGGAGCCTTACACTGAGCGCACACCGAGCAGGAGGAAACATAAACCCTCAAGTCCCGAGCCAAGGTGGGCAACCAGTACTTCCCAGTCAGACAGAGCACCGTCCGACCGATCCCCGGATGACCAGAGGAGGGTGATGTGTGGGCCTAATAGATCAACTGGTCACGAAGAGCAGACGGAACGTACTGACACCGGACGGGACACTGGAGGGAAACGGGCTCTGTACGCAACACCTGCTCAATGTCTGCATCCAGATCCCACACGACCGGCCCTACCAGGCAGGAGGCTGGGACAATGGGAGTCTGATTCATGGGCCGCTCCTCTGTGTCATACAGCCGGGACAGTCGGTCTGCCTTCACATTCTGGGAACCTGGTCTGTAGGACAGGGTAAACACAAAACGGGTAAAGGACATGGCCCACCTTGCCTGACGAGGACTCGGTGGTCAGTCCAGACGAGGAAAGGGTGTTTAGCCCCCTCAAGCCAATATCTCTACGCCTTCAAAGCCTTAACCACAGCCAACAGCTCCCGGTCCCCCACATCATAGTTCCGCTCCGCCGGGCTGAGCTTCTTCGAGAAGAAAGCACAGGGGCGGAGCTTCAGTGGCGTGCCCGAGCGTTGAGAGAGCACGGCTTCGATCCCAGCCAGTCCACCTCCACTATGAATGCCAAAGAGGGATCCGGATGAGCCAGCACAGGAGCCGAGGTAAACAGAGCTCTTAGGGGCCCAAAAGCCCTGTACAGGCCTCAACCGACCACTGCAGACGTAGAGGACCCCCCTTCAGCAGTGAGGTAATGGGAGCAGCCACCTGGCCAAAACCCCGGATAAATCTCTGGTAGTAATTGGCAAACCCTATAAATCGCTGCACCTCCTTTACCGTGGTGGGAGTCGGCCAATTACGCACGGCTGCATTGCGGTCACTCTCCATCTCCACCCCTGATGTGGAAATGCGATACCCTAGGAAGGAGACGGCCTGCTGAAAGAACAGGCATTTCTCAGCCTTGACGTACAGGTCATGCTCCAACAGTCGTCCAAGTACCTTGCGCACCAAGGACACATGCTCGGCGCATGTAGCGGAGTATATCAGAATGCCATCGATATACACCACTACACCCTGCCCATGCAGGTCCCTGAAAATCTTGTCTACGAAGAATTGGAACCCGTACGGCATGACAAGGTATTCATAATGCCCTGAGGTGGTACTAAACGCCATCTTCCACTCGTCTCCCTCCCGGGTACGCACCAGATTGTACGCACTCCAGGGATCCAGTTTAGTGAAGAAGCGCACTCCGTGCATTGACTCAATCGCCGTGGCGATGAGAGGTAGCGGTTAACTGTTCCTCACCGTGATCTGATTTAGACCTCTATAGTCAATGCAAGTGCGCAGACCTCCATCCTTCTTCATGAAAAGAAACTCGAGGAGGCGGGTGAAGAGGAGGACCGAATGTACCTCTGATGCAGGAATTTGGAAACATATGTCTCCATAGCCACCGTCTCCGCTTGCGACAGGGGGTACACGTGACTCCTGGGAGGTGCAGCGTCTACCAGGAGATTTATTGCACAATCCCCCCGTCAATGGGGTGGTAATTGAGTTGCCATATTTTTACAGAAGGCGAGAGCCAAATCGGCATATTCTGAGGGAATGCGCACGGTGGAGACCTGGTCTGGACTGTCCACCGTGGTAGCACCAACGGAAACCCCTACACACCTCCCTGAGCACTCTCGCGACCACCCTGTGAGAGCCCTCTGTTGCCAGGAAATGTTGGGGTTATGACGAGCCAACCAGGGAAGGCCTAGTACCACGGGAAACGCAGGAGAGTCAATGAGAAAGAGACTGATTCTCTCCTCGTGACCCCCCTGCGTCTCCATGGCCAGGGAGATGGTGGTAGCCCGAACCGTAATGGTCGACTATCCAGAGCGTGAACCGGGAAAGGTCTATCCACAGGAATAATGGGGATCCTTAAACTAAGAGCTGACGCTCTGTCAATAAAATTCACAGCTGCGCCTGAATCGACGACGAGCTCCTTATACTGGGAATGAGGGGAGAACTCAGGGAAACAAACAGGTGGACAACAGAGGACTTTGGATGAGAGTGGTGCAGACTCACCTGGGGTGACGCCAGAGTGCCCTGTCTGCTGCCTCGACTCCCAGAGGGACCAACCCGGGACCGACCGGCAGTGTGCCCTCTGCGGCCACAGATGGTGCACGTTAAGGCCCCTCCTCCAGCATCCCCCTAGACAGATCCACCAGTTGGTCAAAGGTGATGGTGGCATCCTTGCAGGTCAACTCCCATCGGACGTCCTCACGCAGGCTGCATCGATAGTAGTCGATGAGGGCTCTGTCGTTCCATCCTGCTCCGGCAGCCAAGGTCCTGAACTCCAGCGCAAACTCCTGTGCGCTCCTCGTCCCCTGCCTCAAATGGAAGAGTCGTTCCCCTCTACCTTCGGGCGGATGGTCGAAGACGGCTCGGAAGCGTCGGGTGTACTCCTCGTAGTGGTTGCTAGAATAACGTTTGGAGACCTAAGCTATAGGCTTCTGTAGCCATCCGCAAATGAGAGTATAGCACCAAACCTAGAGTTGATTTCTGGTTTTCTAGAGTATTTTCCACACAGCGTTTGCCCACTCCAAAGCTCTCCCAGAGAGGCATGAGATGAGGATGGATACTCTCTCCCTTCCTGAGGAAGCTGGGTGAATGGTGGCCAGGTATAGGTCCAGTTGTAAAAGTAACCCCTGGCACTGTGCGGCTGTCCCATCCTACTTCCTGGGAAGGGAGAGACGCATCAAACTGCAGCTGGATCAGACGGGACAGGTAGAGGTAACCCCGGTTGCGCTGGTTGAGGCGATGGAAAGACTTCCTGTCTCTCCCAGCGGTCCATGGTCTGGACAACGCGATCCATCATGGCACCGAGATTATGTGGCATTGCGGCGTGTTCCTGGACACGCTCGTCGAGTCCTCTGATCGGGGTACCTGCTTCTGCTGACTCCACGGTTGGTGTAAGATTCTGTCAGATGTGTGAGTACTGGTAGCGAAGTCAGGTGCAGGAGAGCAGAGATTTGTGAACAGGCGCACACTTTATTTAGGCAAGTGCAAAACAGTCACAAGAATTATGTTTAAAAATAAACATCTTGAAAAATAACAAGGAAAAAACATGCCAGTCTGGCGCGTCAACAATACACACGTAACACAAACAATCTTACACAAAGACATGATGGGGAATAGAGGAATACATACATGTAGATTGATTGGGGAATGAAAACCAGATGCACAGGGAACAAGACAAAAAAATGGATACATGAAAAATGGAGCGGCGATGGCTAGAAAGCCGGTGACGTCGAACGCCGCTCGAACAAGGAGAGGAGCCGACTTCGGCGGAAGTCGTGGCACTCATCAATCTGAACACAATACCCCATATTGACAAATCAAAAACAGGTTAAGAATTTTTGCTAATTTATCAAATTTAAAAAATACCAAAATATCACATTTGCATAAGTATTATGACCCTTTATATTGTTGAAGCACCTTTGGCAGCGATTACAGCCTCATGTCTTCTTGGGTATGACACTACAAACTTGGCACACCTGTATTTGGGGAGTTTTTCCCATTCTTCCCTGCAGATCCTCTCAAACTCTGTCAGGTTGGATGAGGAGTGTCGCTGCACAGCTATTTTCAGGTCTCTCCAGATATGTTGGATCAGGTTCAAGTCCGGGCTCTGGCTCGGCCACTCAAGGACTTTCAGAAGCCACTCCTGCATTGTCTTTGCTGTGTGCTTAGGGTTGTTGTCTTGTGGGAAGGTGAACCTTCGACCCAGTCTGAGGTCCTGAGAGCTCTGGAGCAGGTTTTCGTCAAGGATCTCTCTGTACTTTGCTCCGTTTATCTTTCCCTCGATCCTGAAAGCTGTCATAAAGGCAAAGGGTGACTACTTTGAAGAATCTGAAAAATATAATATATTTTGATTTGTTTAACACTTTTTTGGTTACTACATGATTCCATATGTGTTATTTCATAGTTTTGATGTCTTCGCTATTATTCTACAATGTAGAAAATAATAAAAATAAAGAAAATTCCTTGATTGAGTAAGTGTGTCCAAACTTTTGACTGGTCGTGTATATATATTTTTTAATGCAGCGTAGGCCTACATCACTGACTTGTTTGTGTCCATGGCTACAAGATGATCATGTTCTATTTCATGAAAGTAGGCCTACAACTTTTAAAGTTTTAATTGTTGAAAAAAAATTAACTTTCCATTCAGAACATTGATGACAAGCCTTCTGACATAAAGGCTTATACTAGTGCAGCACCGAGGCCAGCCTGGCAGCACAACATTGATGCAATGCCACTTTGGGCATGGCATGTTATATTCGTACAGGGCAAAATTCCCTTAGGGCTAATTTATAATCCCTTTCCAATGAGCTTTGATTGGAATTGACTGTGAAAGAATTCTGCAGTAAGCGACAAGTTTATCTGAGATAAATTAATACAATTCTGTAAACCAATTCCATTTCCCCCTATAACACCCTGACCTCTTTCTGACCAATTAGGTAGGTTGAACATAATAGTTCATTTGGCATTGACCTTCCACTGCAGGGGATTTTTGGATGACAGTGACTCTGTTTCTTATGTTAACTTTTTGCACAAGATAAATTAAGACTGAAATTTAAACAGATCTTAGATCCACTTTTAGGGACATAAAGACATGGAGAGTGCCATTAAAGTTAGATGTTCTGTGTGTCTGTACCCTACGGAAGAATGGTCCCTGCTATAACCGGTAACCATTAACAAAGGAAGTAAATAAGACTTATTGAGGCTTACATTTCACTCATCAGAACTCTCGGCTTTCGTAATGTGTGAATTGTTGGTTGACCCTGATCAACTCTGGAAGCTGAGGAACAACACAGGAACCAGAGGTAGAGGCTAGGGACCAACAAGATGGAACAACAGAGAACGGGTTCTGCATCTAGGTACGAACTACCGGACTGGGTCCGTTGGTCAAGTAGGCCTAATCTTAACCAAACAGTGGGGTATTAGTATGTAATCTATGTAGCTATCTGTTTGATTTCTGGGAACTCCTTTTGCTTCTGTATACACCGTATTACACTATTATTAAAATGTTTTATTCAGGATTTACTAACTGAATATTGCCACCCAAGCACTGTTCACTCTGCTACCGTCGAACGGTACCAGAGCATTGGCTCTCGGACCAACAGGCTCTGAGACAGCTTTTACCTTCAAGTCAGACTGCTAAATAGCCAGACTACTAAATAGTAAATTATTAATGGTACCCAAACTATCTGCACTAACTCTATCTCAACAAGCTCAAACAGTCTCACGTCAGAATTAGAAGTTCATCCATGTTTCTCAAACATAACATTTCTAAGTAGTTCCAAATGTAAACGTGCTTAAGGTTAAGTGTAGGCATTAACTCTGAATGGTTAAGATAAGGGTTAAGGTTTGGGATAGGCTTAAAACAAAAATTGCAAAAACAACTTTCTATCACTGGATTCGAACATGCAACAGAGGCAGATGCTTACACCCATCTGCCATCTCCATCCACCATCTCCATCCACAAAGCCCTATCAAAACTGAAACTTACTTGAAGGTAACAACGCTCACTGTTGCCCCTAGTGGCTGGTTTCCATGTCATCTCCTGTCATCCTTAGACATGGATGGACGTTGAATACTGACTTGTTTCAAGGGTGACCTGGCTGCTTTATCTTGCACTGACCCTACACACATTTACTATCCGCCCGAGTGCGGCAGCGGTCTAAGGCACAGCATCTCAGTGCTAGAGGCGTCACTACAGACCCTGGTTCGATTCCAGGCTTTATCACATCCGGCAGTGATTGGGAGTCCCATAGGGCGGCGCACAATTGGCCCAGCGTCGTCCGGGTTAGGGTTTGGCCGGGGTAGGCCATCGTTGTACATAAGAATTTGTTCTTAACTGACTTACCTAGTTTAAATAAAGGTTATATAAACAAATACATATATATATATATATATATATATATATGGACATTCACTAGACTATACAGTGCATTTGGAAACTATTCAGACCCATACCATTTTTTCCACATCTTGTTACGTTACAGCCTTATTCTAAAATGTTGTTTTTTAAAAATATTTTTTTAAATGTAAGTTTCCTTCACTTTAAGTCAGCTGCACAAACGATTTTAAGGCGAATTTACCCATTAAGTGAAAAAGTGAACTGTGCCCATGAAGTTCCTTAAGTGCTTCATTCAGTATGGATGTCAATGTAAACAATATTTGTGGAAGTGAATATTGCTTTCCTCTGACCTGGTTTCAAAAGGAAAACATCCACTAGCTAACTAGCTAGGTAGCTAACAATGGAAGGTGCACAATCCATGTCTCCAAAGCTAGCTGGCTAGCTAGCTACCTATTCTTTAAGTTAGCTTTACACGCTAGAAAGTAATAGAAACAAGTTGAGAAAGAAGTAACTAAAATAAATGTTTTATCTTCTGAATCAATTTGTTTATCCTGTCTTGAACGTAGAAGTTCTATTTTGCGATCTCCCAAAATAAATGCGATCTCTTTGAATAGATGTTCATTCAGTGAATCAGGTCATCTCCATGGTAACCAGAGACTCTTTCTCGCTTACATGCCTTAAATTACGCTCCTGCCAAAGGAAATGTTTGAGTGGCTCTATGCAACGCCCTTAAACAAGTGCCTTAGGTAAGGGAAATAATTTCTTAAGGTAAACCCTTAAGGGAAACATTTAAGATGTATGCAACTGGGCCCTGTTCTTAAATGTACTTTTCTTATTACCTATCCTGATGCCTAGTCACTTTACCCTGCCTTCATGTACATATCTACCTCAAATACCTAATACCTCTGCACATTGATCTGGTGCTGATACTCCCTGTATATGGCTCCATTCTTGTGTATTTTATTTTATTCCTCGTGTTACTATTTTTAAACTCTGCATTGTTGGGAAGGGGTCATAAGAAAGCATTTCACGGTAAAGTCTACAAATCTTGGTGGGGCAAAACAATTGTGGGATGCATGCCAGCAAAGCCACCACACAACACAACACTAAAAAATACATTAATTGCACTTTAATGGTGGCAAATGGTTCCCACAAACTGTTAGGTCCTACATAAAGCTGTCCTAACAGCAGGGTTCTAACAGCATTCCCAACACCTTAGCACTACTACACCTGGCTATCTGCGAAACCTTGTCTGGTAAACAAATGTGGTTTCTACTGACAATTGAGATATACTGTACAAACTGTGGCATAAGGGTATGAGAAGAGGATAAGAGGCAATCCGTAATTTCGATTAAAACATTAATGAGCGAGCTAGGACTGACGTAGTCAATATAACTATTTGTTCAGCACTTTTGAAATTCAGATCATGGCCAGTTCTTACAGTGTTCTCCCTGTACACCAAGTCAGAACCATAGGATAAAGGGGGCATCTAAGCAGACAATGAAAGCTCTTACAATATTCAATGATTCTATTTCTCAAAAACAGGTTATAGGCAACATGTGCACCACCAAGTTAGAACAGTAGGTGAAATTAAGAGGTGAAAATAGACAAAATTATTAGGGTGAGGCACATGGGCTATTTACAGTTTACTACACAACATACACTTAGTATTACTTTCTTAGCTACAGTATACATATCTCCCTGGCATATTACATCATTTATGCAGCGGAATACAATACATTTTTGGACTCGTTGTTGTGCTGTGCTCACTTGAAAAGGAAGGTGGCGCGGCGGTCCTTCATGGGCAAATTTTGTTGTCCAACTTTGTCATCTAAGTCTGGCATTCTCTGGATTTTTGATGCCTTCAAGACAACTGGGAACTCTGGAAAAAAAAGTAGAATCATGATGACGTCAGTGATCTTCAGGTCGTAGCTCTAGAAAGAGGCCAGACTTTTACAATTCCTAGTTAGATATATTTTCCCAGTCATAGCTCATTTTTCCCGAGTTCCCAGTTGTCTTGAACTCACTAAAATCAGATTTTGCAGTTCTGAGTTAACAGTTGTTTTGAGCGCGGCACAAGTCATGCTTCATTGACATCATGGCCAATGTTGAATGTTTATCATTTTAAACTAGGAAAAGAGACCCTTAAACCCAGACTTGGACCACACACCCACTCCACTGAATAGCAGTCTAGTAACTGCTTTGCAACACTTGCAGTTAGTCACTGATTCCTTCCAAACCACTCATTGTTGAATTTGCAATTTCCAACTTGTTGTGTAATGTTTACGTCCAATGGCTGATGAGCACCGATATGTTTTATCTATAATTTCTCTTCATTATTTCTCTTCATATAACAAGGGTTAAAAATATTTTGCCAGTAGATTGTCGACTTGATTCATGATGATGACTGCTAGCTAAGATTTTGAAAGTATGATGTTGACATGATCAGTCCAATCAAAGGTCTGTAGATATAATGTGATTTGTTGTCATTTTAACTGTGGCCAATGACCTTGAGCCTTCTTGGATGGGCACTTCTAATGTAACTCTATGGCAGGACCAAAGGGGCTTGAATTTTCGAGCTCTACGCTTAGACTTGGCGGTGATGTAGTGTCCCCATGTCCCCATGTCCACACTGAGTCAATCACGGCTCAATGCTCCGTATTTTCTGCTGGCTTGTCCCACCACCACAGAAAGCACTGAGCTAGGCTGAAACACCTGCATTTTGGAGCTGCGTTACTCAAAAAAACTAAAAAAGGGACCATGTTTGTATGCGGTTTTACTAACTCAATGATTTATATATTTTTTACATTGTTTGCAAACTGATATGTGACTCAGGAAAGCCCCCCCAAAATGTGTATTTATTTATTTTTTGTTAAAAATGTGGGGCTCAGCCCCACATGCCCTGAATGACTGGTCGCCACTGCAGTTGTATTCGGCGCATACAACAAATAAGATTGAATAACTAGCAAATGTATATTTTGGAAAGGTGATGTTGCTCTCTTTCTCCCATTTTTTGCACAAAGTGATTAATTCAACATATAGTTTTCTAACAAGAATCCTATGCCCCCAGGTATCTTAAGCACAAGGTGACTGAGGCTTGCAAAAAAACTCAAGAGAAACCTTGAGAGACAATACTGCTAATTTCATTCATGAAAGTAGAGGGGAGAATTTATTTCTGCTCCTTGTCTTTATTGTAACTTGGCCTTCACATTTTATGATTATTTTCCAATCCAATTGATGCTAAATATTTTTTTAAATTGCTGTCCTCTTCACAACAATGTCAAGCCCTATTCAGCAGCTAATTCCTCCCAAATCCTTGCCCCTTCACCCTCTCTCTCTCTCTCTCTCTCTCTCTCTCTCTCTCTCTCTCTCTCTCATGACACGTTATGAAGTAGGGCAATTCCACTGTAACGGAATTGTCCTTAGACTCCGATTTTTTACTTTAAATTGTATGCCAAATAAAAACCATGGATTTCAAACCTTAACAAAGCATTCAAAGCATTCACAACTTTTAACAATTTACACTGAACATTTTGCAAAAACAGATGCAAACTGGAAGAACTGTGCAGATGCAAAGTTTGGTAACAGATTTTCTGTAAAATCTCCCTCAGTTTTTTATGTGACCACATTTTCCAAAAACGTAAGAATCTGCTCCAAATTGACATTTTAAGATGTCTGCAGAAACAAATATATATTTGGGTTATTTAACTACAGTAACTGAAGTGGATCTACACCCGGTAACAGAATAGCGGTAATGGAAAGCACTATAGAATAGAGTGGAGTTGAGTTCCCTACAGTACAGCACAGAACAGTAGAGTAGAGTAGAGTTACATACAGTAAAATCCATTAGTGTGCTCAACTCTAGTGAGGTCTACTGTGTTCTGTACTGAAGTCTATTCTACTATACTGTACATTACGAGACTGTACTGAACAATACTACATTTTATTTTAAAACTTTACTGTACTGTACTGCACTATACTGTACTCAATATTTGTTACTTTGCTTTACTGTACTCTACTGTGCTTTACTGTACTGTGCTTTCCAAACTTGTGAAACGTAGTCTATGATTGGTTCAGATTTGGTCCGCTCTGGACTTGACCAAGTCTGAACCGATGATGGACTATGTTTGGGCCAAATCAAGGACCAGACCAAAAATCAACATCTGTGGATGTTGAAATCAAGGCCAGGGCGGACTGACCAAATTTCCACTACTTTGCAACATCCATGGACATCAGTTGTCGGTCGGTGCTCAGTGGGTAAGGATGCTGGTTATAGTAAATGGAAAGAGAGGGGGCTCATGTGTCAGAACAGACAGACACAGAGAGAGAGAGATTATGACCATATTAGAGAGACATACAGTATTTCCCTCATATTACACAGATCCACAAAGAATTCGAAAACAAATCCAATTTTGATAAACTCCCATATCTACTGGGTGAAATTCCACAGTGTGCCATCATAGCAGCAAGATTTGTGACCTGTTGCCACGAGAAAAGGGAAACCAGTGAAGAACAAACACCATTGTAAATACAACCCATATTTATGCTTATTTATTTTATCTTGTGTACCCTTAACCATTTGTACATTGTTAAAACACTGTATATATATATATATAATACAACATTTGTAATGTCTTTATTGTTTTGAAACTTCTGTATGTGTAATGTTTACTGTTAATTTTTATTGTTTATTTCACTTTATATATTATCTACCTCACTTGCTTTGGCAATGTTAACACATGTTTCCCATGCCAATAAAGCCCTTGAATTGAGATTGTCCAAACCTTTTTCACACATGCCAGTGGAAGGGAGTAGTGTAGCAGTTGACCCAACGGTGGTGGTTTGTGACTACTATGAGATTTCCCATTGTAGCCAATTCAATATTCAGACCCCTTGACTTTTTCCACATTTTGTTATGTTACAGCCTTATTCTAAAATTGATTAAATTGTTTCCCCCCCTTATCAATCGACACACACATAATGACAAAGCAAAAACAGGTTTTTAGAAATTTGTGCAAATGTATTTAAAAAACCCCCGGAAATATCATATTTATAATAAGTATTCAGATCCTTTACTCAGTACTTTGTTGAAGCACCTTTGGCAGCAATTACAACCTTGAGTCTTCTTGGGTATGATGCTACACCTGTATTTGGGGAGTATCTCCCATTCTTCTCTGCAGATCCTCTCAAGCTCTGTCAGGTTGGATGGGGAGTGTCGCCACACAGCTATTTTCAGGTCTCTCCAGAGATGTTTGATCAGGTTCAAGTCTGGGCTCTGGCTGGGCCACTCAAGGACATTCAGAGACTTGTCCCAAAGCCATTCCTGCGTTGTCTTTGCTGTGTGCTTATGGTCATTGTCGTGTTGGAAGGTGAACCTTCGCCCCAGTCTGAGGTCCTGAGTGCTCTGGAGCAAGTTTTCATCAAGGATCTCTCTGTACTTTGCTCCATTCATCTTTCCCTCAGTCCTGACTAGTCTCGCAGGCCCTGCCGCTGAAAAATATCCCCAAAGCATGATGCTGCCACCACCATACTTCGCTGTAGGGATGGTGCCAGGTTTCCTCCAGACGTGATGGCTTGGCATTAAGGCCAAAGTGTTCAATCTTGGTTTCATCTTGTTTCTCATGGTCTGAGAGTCTTTAGATGCCTTTTGGAAAACTCAAGGCGGGCTGTCATGTGCCTTTTACTGAGGAGTGGCTTCCATCTGGCCACTCTACCATAAAGGCCTGATTGGTGGAGTGCTGCAGAGATGGTTGTCCTTCTGGAAGGTTCTCCCATCTCCACAGAGGAACTCTGGAGCTCTGTCAGAGCGACCATTGGTTTCTTGGTCAACTCCTTCTCCCCCGATTGCTCAGTTTGGCCGGGCAGCTCTAGAAAGAGTCTTGGTGGTTCCACACTTCTTCCATTGAAGAATGATGGAGGTCACTGTGTTCTTGGGGTCCTTCAAATGGTGCAGAAATTTGATCTGTGCCTTGACACAATCCTATCTCTGAGCTCTATGGACAATTCCTTTGACCTCATGGCTTGGTTTTTGTTCTGACATGCACTGTCAACTGTGGGACCTTATATAGACAGGTGTGTGCCTTTCCAAATCATGTCCAATCAATTGAATTTACCACAGGTGGACTCCAATCAAGTTGTAGAAACATCTCAAGGATGATCAATGGAAACAGGATTCACCTGAGCTCAATTTCGAGTCTCATAGCGAAGGGTCTGAATACTTATGTAAATAAGATATTTGTTTGTTATGTTTAATACATTTGCAAAAAAAATGGGGTATTGTGTGTAGATTGAAGAGGAAAAAAAATTATTTAATCATTTTTTTTCCATTTTAGAATAAGGCTGTAATGTAACAAAATGGGGTCTGAATCCTTTCTGAATGCACTGTAAATGTTGATATCACCTGGCACGGGACTTGCCTTCAACGTTGTTATGTTTTGATGTATTCCTATGACCTTTTAAGACATTTTCTGGTAGATGTTTTCTAAGACCCCTTTTCCATCTATTTGGCCAGAATTCAAAGCCTTTGCTTATTCTTAGTATAGAAAATGGTTGAAAAATGTATATATTTATATAATATAGACTCTAACTTTCATTTTACACCAGATTTGACATGCTCATATGAACTTAACCTGTTGGTGCTCATGGATCCTTTTACATGGAAATGCCCAGTAGCCAACATTTCCTTCTTTATGCCAATATTAAGAAACTGTTAGTTAGGATATAAGTTGTTATGCAACCACCCGTTGAGCTGTCAATTAGTTAACTGGCTAAAGGTCAGGCTAAGCTAAGCTACCTCTCAACTCCTGAGAGATGAATATGATGCTTTGTTTGTTGCAGGGGGTAAACATATGTCCGGGTGGGGCGGGTGTGTGTGTAGAATTAGGAGAACGAACACACACACAGAGCGAGCAGAGAATGTGCAGTGGAGTGAATGGTGCTTATTATGCACCTGCGAGGGGTCAAAGTCTGTAGATCCACTGGCTGGCTTATGGTATTATGATAGATTATAGAACCACACTCCTATGGCAGCAGTCATTCAGTTTGTAATCGCATACAGCTAGGCAGCTAGATTCAAAATAAACCCCTCAACCCTCTTGCTGAAGGGCCATTGAAAACAAGGCCCTCTCTCCTCCTTTAACCTAACCCTGCCTCCCCACTCCAGTCCCCCTGCCTCCATCCTACAAAGGTCTTATGACAGGTCAGCTGTTGGTGACAAAACAGATGTCGGATCATATGTCAGAAATCTTTGCTGGCTGACTTATGTTCTCTTGTGGCTCGGTAGTGAGGACAGGAGAGAGGGGAGCCACTCGAATCGTAACGGAGCGAGAGCAGTGCCCCAGGGGGTGAGGAGGGAATCTGTCAGACCCTGTAAGTGCTGCTGAGGCTGGGGAGGTGGGGGGGGCACTCTTTAGGGCAAGAACATCTGACCTCTGTGGGTGGTGCTATGGACAGGACAGGAGGACAGGATGGGCCCAGGCACTCTGCCATCAGCTTGAACAGACATCTTCATGTAGGGATGGTGGGGTTGTGTTTCTGTACAGACAGCCGAAATGGGGTTAGGTTGTATTGAAGCTAAAATCCTTAGTTGCTACATCCATTTTTGGACTTATAAATTAATGACATATACCCATGGATTCTTGAAGAATATAAATTAGAAATGCCTCACAAGCTTAGTTCAACAGTCGGACCCCGTTAGTACACAATATATAAGCTTGTTTTATATTTTACATAAATGTTAACAAAACACTGTGCAGCCTTGAAACATGGTTAAAACTATATATTTAATATCATGGATGGTTAGCCATAGCTCTGTCTATGAATGTGAGAGTGGTTACATCATCCCCATCCCTTAGCTTTTTAGCGAAACAGTGGAGGGGAAACACATTGTTATTGTTTCAATTAAGGACTCTAGCTGCTAGAAAGATGAAGGGAATGGGGATGCCATGATACCAATGAATCCCAGAGCTGTAGGTCTGCCTCTGTCATCGCTGTGCAGTGCAAGTAAGAGCCTCTGTTCTTAGCTAATCCCCCAGTCCTAATGAAGCTGCACTGACCCATCATAATATGATGGTGGTATTATTCTACACTATATATACAAAAGTATGTGGACACCCCTTCAAATGAGTGAATTTGTCTATTTCAGCCACACCCGTTGTATAAAATTGAGCACACAGCCATGCAAACTCCATAAACCAACATTGGCAGTAAAATGGCTGAAGAGCTCAGTGACTTTCAATGTGGCACTATCATAGGATGCCACATGTGGACACTCCCTCTCTCCAAACTGCCTCTGGAAGCAACGTCAGCACAAGAACTGTTCATCGAGAGCTTAATGAAATGGATTTCTATGGTTAAGCAGCCATACACAAGCCTAAGATTACCATGTGCAATGCCAAGCGTTCGGCTGGAGTGGTGTAAAGCTCGCCGGCATTGGACTCTGGAGCAGTGGAAACGCATTCTCTGGAGTGATGAATCACGCTTCACCATCTGGCAGTTTGAAGGACGAATGTGGGTTTGGCGGATGCAAGGAAAACTCTACCTGCCCGAATGCATAGCGCCAAGTGTAATGTTTGGTGGAAGAGGAATATTGGTCTGGGGCTGTTTTTCATGGTTCGGGCAAGGCCCCTTAGTTCCAGTGAAGGGAAAACTTAACGCTACAGCATACAATGACATTCTAGACAATTCTGTGCTTCCAACTTTGTGGCAACAGTTTGGAGAAGGTCCTTTCCTGTTTCAGCATGAAAATGCCCCCGTGCATAAAGCAAGGTCCATATAGAAAAGGTTTGTCGAGATCGGTGTGGAAGAACTTGACTGGCCTGCACAGAGCCCTGACCTCAACCCCATCAAACACCTTTGGGATGAATTGGCCTCATCGCCCAACATCATTGCCCGACCTCACTAATGCGCTTATGACTGAATGGAAGCCAGTCCCCGCAGCAATGTTCCAACCAGTGGAGACTGGTGGGAGGAGCTATAAGAGGAAGGGCTCATTCTAATGGCTGGAATGGAATGAATGCAACAGAGCAACAGAAATATTTGGTTTCCATATGTTTGATGTGTTTGATACCAATCCATTCATTCTATTCCAGCCATTACAATGAGCCAGTTCTCCTATAGCTCCCCCCACTGGTTGCAACATCTACTGGAAAGCCTTCCCAAAAGAGTAGAGGCTGTTAACACAGAAAATGGAGGACCAACTCCATATTAATGCCCATGACTTTGCAATGAGATGTTCGATGAGCAGGTGTCCACATACTTTTGGTCATGTAGTGTATCAGAAGGTATGCTGCTGCCCTCTCTTGGTTTCATTGATTCAGACAGAGAGATTAAGATGAGCACATTTTGTTTTCCTTCACCCACTGGGGGGCACTATAAGACTAAACCTGGCAAATCCACAACTTTTTTTTGCTCCCTCCTTCAACTGAAAAGGCTCTAAAAGGCACTCCCCGTTCCTAAAGCTACGAAGAGGTAGTTGGTTTATGAAATGTGTTGGGTATAAGTGACCCTCAAATGCACGCATACACAGACACACGCACGTCCACACACAGACACACATACACACCTCCTCCGTCTCTCAGGTTCTATATCAAGCACAGGCAGAAATGGATCTGTGTCCTCTGCTTGACGTTAACAAACACTGCACATGAGTTAAGATTCAGATAACTAGGTCATGTTCAGGTATGATAACAGTCTGTAGGAGTCAGGCCCGGAGCTGAGTGATGATATTATGTGATATTATTAATCCTCACAGAAGTGTCAGAGCAGAGAAATTACATTAGAGAGAGACCGTGAAAATCAAGCAATTACCACCTCTTCCTTACTGTCTGTCGGTTGTTTGGAGCCAAACAAGGGGAAATGTGTTGGATCACGCTGCGGTCGGGCCAATCAAACGCTCTGTGTAGGAGGAGGCAGGGTCAGATGACCGAGAAGATCAGACATCTAAAACAGGTAAATACTCACAAATCAGTCACTTTGTTAGCAAACTACTCCCCCTTTCCATCATACCTACTTTTTCCACGCCTCTCTTTCTCTCTCCATCATGTCATCTCCCCCAGCTTACTGTCTGTTAACGACCACTCCAGTTCTGTCAGTCAAACCCTGACAGGTTGAACATGAGCCCCAAACATGCCGGGATATATCCTGACAGATAGAATGGGCCTGTGCACAAACAGACAGACAAGCAGACAGAGAGACAAACCACAACACTCCAGACATATGTGGACAACCGGGGAAATTATAATTAGCCAAACAGACAGTGTTTGTGTAGAGTAGAGATGATTCAAACAACAAACACACCCAGTCCTCCACAGATTTTATGTTATACTATTACTTATTCATGTTGTAATGTGTACTGATGATACATATGTACATAATTGTTTTGACTTTTATTTGTAGTTATTTTACCTTTATTTTACCAGGTAAGTTGACTGAGAACACATTCTCATTTACGGCAACGACCTGGGGAATAGTTACAGGGGAGAGGAGGGGGGATGAATGAGCCAGTTGGAAGATGGGGATGGTTAGGTGGCCATGATAATCAAATTGAAAATGTAGCCAGGACACCGGGGTAAACACCTCTAGCCTTACAATAAGTGCCATGGGATCTTCAGTAACCACATAGAGTCAGGACAGCTCTTTAACATCCCATCCAAAAGACAGCATACTACACAGGGTGATGTCCCCAATCACGGTTAGGTTATTAGGATATACATATATATATTTTAGACCAGAGGATAGAGTGCCTCCTACTGGCTCTCCAACACCACTTCCAGCAGCATCTGGTCTTCCATATTGGGACCGACCAGAACCACCCCTGCTTAGTTTCAGAGACAAGCCAGCAGTGTGACCGACCAGGACCAACCCTGCTTAGTTTCAGAGACAAGCCAGCAGTGTGACCGACCAGGACCAACCCTGCTTAGCTTCAGAGACAAGCCAGCAGTGGGATGCAAGGTGCTATGCTGCTGGAGGACCACTTCAGATTAAATAACTCATCATTCCATGTTGCTTAGGTAAGGCTCATACAGACCTATTGGAGTGTAATCAGTGGGTAGCTATTTAGATACACTGAGTGTACAAAACAAATATTAAGTGGCACCCCAAGGTGTTGAAAGTGTTCCAACGGGATGCTGGCCCATGTTGACTCCAATGCTTCCTACTGTTGTGTCTAGTTGGCTGGATGTCCTTTGGGTGGTGGACCATTCTTGATACACAAGGGAAACTGTTGAGTGTAAAAAAAAAACAGCAGCATTACAGTTTTTTACACGTTCATACCAGTCCACCTGGTACCTATTATGATACCCCATTCAAAGGCACTTTTTTGTCTTGCCCATTTACCCTCTGAATGGTACACATACACAATCCATGTCACAATTGTTTCAAAGCTTAAAAATATTTTAAAATAACCTGTGGCTTCCCCTTCATCTACACTGATTGAAGTGGATTTAACAAGTGACATCAATAAGGGACCATTGCTTTCACCTGGATTCACCTGGTCAGTCTGTGGATGGAAAGCACAGGTGTTTATAATGTTTTGTTCACTCAGTGTACAGATGGATGAATGAATAGATGGATACAGATTCATGTTGAGATTGATGCCTGTGCTGTTGCCGGGCAGCAGAGGGATTCCTGTCCAAACATGACTGTGTTGTTCAGGCATTCCACAGACAAAATGGCTACTGTTTCTTCCCACTCTTTATTTAGCCCACTACACCATGGCAGCTACACACACACAGGCACACACACACACACCCGCCTAGTAATACTTTGAAGTAATGTCAGGTCAAAAATATAGAACTACCACCAATCCACACAAACACAGACACTCAAGCATACGTGCAGGCAGACCCCATTCACAATCTGCAATCACTCTCTCTGTGAACACACACAGACACAGTGAAATAAACTCTATGTCAAGCCTAATTGCCCTTCTTTTTCAGAGGCATGTTGTAACAATGTATCTTTCCTTGCCATGGTTCTATTTTACACATGTTACTATGGAGCACCAGTGTACACACTGTCACACATGGTGTTTTAGGCTCCAGCAGATCCAATTAAGAGGCACTCAGCCGAAACATCTGCATCAATCTGTGTTTAGGACAGAGCTATGCTCAGAAACATCTGCATCAATCTGTGTTTAGGACAGAGCTATGATCAGTGACGTCATGCACCCATGTTGGACTGGTCTATTGAACATCATTGTTGACTCTGGTGAGGGTCCGTTTTCTGTTGTTCTTTCCAACACAGGTTATTATGAAGTTAATATATGCATGTACATTCAATCCAGGTAAAACATGTAGGACTGAACTCACAACTGAATAGCACTGATTGCTATGTTTCCTCAGATCGCCACAAGGGGGCAATGTTTTACGTTTTCAGCAAGGTAAATTAGTTTGGATTGTGTGTGCTATATGTTTTCATGTATAAGAAAAGTTGTCACTACGAGTGTGTGTGAGTTTGTGTGACCATTTAAGTCTGTGTGTGTATGCATATGAATGTGCGTGGGCGTGCGTATGTCTGTGTGTTACTGCGATGTAGGGGTTCTGGATTATGGATGATCTTGCCCCGGGCCTTATTCAGAAAGGCCAACCAAGCGTGAGGTGGAGAGGAGAAAGGCTTCATTGTTATGGTCCAGAAGAGTGTCAGAGGTGCCTCAGAAAATAGATTCACTCACAGGGGGCTTAGGAGAAACACGGTCGGGGCAACCACCCCACAGACCATGACGACGGTCAAGCTCTTATAACGGCGGTCAAAGGGTTAAAGGGGTTTATTACATCAAAATGTCATAAGCATTCACACAGTGATGTTAAAGTGTAGTAGACACTCACACTGTCATAAGGATTCATTCCCCACTAATACTATAGTATCTTAACTACACCCTGATATTACAGCGCTCTCTGAAAATCAGCCGTAGGCAAAATGGAGGCTAGAGCTCAAGAACAAACACTGAACCAAACTCTCTGAGTGCCAGATCAAACCAGGTGAAAACAAACCAGGTCAAACCTCCCAGAAGTACTTACGTGTGGACAGAGTAGACAGAGTGTGGTGGTCCACACTTCTCTCCACTATGTTCTGACTGACTCTCTCTCTCTCTTTCTCTCACTCTCACTCTCCCTCACACGACCCACCCTGACATCTGCTTTTACTCTCTGTGGAGACTTAAGGCCAGACAGCCAGGTAGCAACAGCAGTAGTAACAGCCACCATTAAACAAGCTTTTTCCCTAGCGTGATTTACTCCAGAGATAATGAGAACATAAAAATGGACAAAGCACTGCCACAAAAAATGGGAGCGTTATGGGCAATGACTCGTTTGGGCCCAAGCCCTCTCTGGGCGAGCTGACAAGGTAAAAAATCTGTCATTCTGCCCCTGAGCAAGGCAGTTAACCCACTGTTCCCCAGGCACCGAAGACGGGGATGTTGATTATGGCAGCCCCCCGATACCTCTCTGATTCAGAGGGGTTAGATTAAACGCGGAATAAACTTTTCAGTTGAATGCATTCAGTTGTACAACTGAATAGGTATCCCCCTTTCCCTTTCAATTTCCTTGAGGAAGTTCAAGGCCGACCGTCGTACTGCAGGCATTGTTTGCAGAAAACAGGATCTGCCATTATAGTGTATAGAAAAATAGTTTCATAGACAATGTTTCATGGTACAACTAGTTGCTTCTAATATACCAGATGTATGTTCTTGAACTGATTATTAAAACATTTAACACATAAGAAGTTATACGGAAAATTGAGTTGCTAATGGCAGCCTGCAGTACCCCGGGTGGCCTTCAACTTGAGTTACTCAACGAGAGGGGGCAGCACTGAGCTAGCCTGCAACATCACTTCCTGGAGTAGCACAAACGGCTCATGTTATGTCATCCCGAGTTGAGTCTTCACAAAGGAATGAATGGTGTCACGTGATCGTTGGCTTTGACCATTCATATATACAGTCATTGGCATAGACAAGGGGTTCGCCTAGCTGCCTCCCCCCTCAATTCTGCTGCCTGCTTTATGGGCTCTCCCAGCTGCTCAGGGCCTGTGATTTATGGGGCTTCATCTGGTGCTGTGGGTACACTGTTGACGCTCAGGATGTTGAGTTCAAGATGGCATCCTTGTGCTACGATTCTTGGGAGTGTAGTTGTGGTCGGGGGTTGGTGTTTGGGAAGGGGTGGGGGTTGGGGGGGATAGTGTGTGGGGTATGAGTCTGACCTCCAGCCCCCCCCCCCCCGTGAAAATCACCTGAGGGACTATGAGGGTTCTACAGTAAAGTAATGGTGGTGTTCAGTGTCTGTATGTATTTGATTTCTCCCCAGTGAATGCAGTCTGTAAATGTGGAGTGTCTGTGGAATGACTGTGTTAAAAGTATCAGTTTGAAAAGTGCTTCCAGGGTTTGAATATCTTCTGCAGAGCAGTCCTTGGCCTCTTTGTAGCCATTGTGCAGACAGACACAATGGGGACACTGCAATCTCAGTGAAACTTTACTTTCATTCTCATTTTAAAATAAAGTGTGACTCAGAAATCACAACTCAGTACTCTACTCTAGTAACTAATGGGTAACTAGCAGGTATCTAGCAGGTAACTCATGGGTAACTAATGGGTAACTAACATAACTAACATGTAACTTACAGGTAACTAATGGGTAACTCACAGTTAACTAACAGGCAACTGACGGGTAACCAACAGGTAAATAATAGGTAACAAATGGGTAACTAACAGGTAACTAATGGGTAACTAACATTTTAATAATAGGTCACTAACAGGTAACTAACGAGTAACTAACAGGTAATTGAGAGTTAAAGATAAACAACAACACAGCGTTCCACCCTGGATACTTCACATTTTTAGATCCTTCTCCCTGTGATGCTGCTGTTTCTCGTAAATGGGCGGGATCCCTATTCAAATGCTGTGGGGGAGTACAAGTGTATGAATCGCAGAGGGAGAGTTGTCCATGGAGGGAGAGTTGGCCGGCTTTCATTTGATGCCAGGTTATTTCCTCCTCTGTTTCGGTGGAGCAGCAATGGTATTTAGGAATCAGCAGTACAAGGAAGAAGTAAAATTGAGAATGATCTGTTCTTCTGGTTAGGAGAGTGGACTGACTTTTGACCCAGTTGGAGAACACCGACATTTTGAAGTGATGTACTTGACCTAAAATTGCCAGCTAATCTTCAGGTCTTAACATGGAAAATGTGTGATTTGTTGTCATACTGGTAACAGTATGATACAAATAGTGTATGGCATTATGAGCATGTGGTATGAGCAGGGATGGAACTTCAGGATTTCAGGCACCGGTAAGCCAGGCTAGTAGGTCATTGATTTCTTCTAGCCTGGGTAACATTTTGGTCCAAAATCTGTGCCATTGTATGTGTGAAAAACTCAAATTTCACTGGCAATTTGGGCTAGTTTGGCACATTTTCTACTAGAGCAATCTAAAAAGTGTTAGCCTTGGACTAACGGGCTAGCTTAATTTCCAACCCGGGTATGAGTATCAAATAGTGTATACTACAATGCAGTCTTTTGAGTGGATTGTATCATGGTGACAGTCCGGTGACTCTTGACCAATAGGAATGCCCTAATGTGTTCAACTTGCCCGTCAAGTGAAATGTTAGGTCTTGTTCATGGTAAATGATACATATGACATTGATCTCTTCTCCAGAGTGCTCCATTGTTGGGTACCCGTCTTGACCGTTGCACCTGACAGAGTCTGCTGCCAGCTCTACACTCCCCTTACAGTGCTTTAATTGTTTTATTTTCCTTTCCACATTCTTCAGCTTGTGGTTTCACCCCAACACACACACAAACACACAGACACACAGATACACACACATGCACAGACATGGACGCATACACAAATATGGCAAGATAAGTCCATATCCCAGAACCCCTACATCGCAGTCACATATACGCATGCATGTACGCGCACGCACACGCACGCACTATCATGCAAACACATACACGCTGATTGATGAACATTCATCAAACCTCTACTTTTCAAAATTTTGGCAGCGGTAACAAATACTGAGAGCATGTGGGAATGTGGCCTTCTCAGAAACCCTTGGCCCCAAAGTAGAACCACATTGTAACCAGACAGCAAGGCAAGCTATGAGGGGAGGGAGAGAAAGATTCACATAAAACAGAAAAACTTGACCCGGCTTGACCACAGTGTTACATACCAGTATTCAGGTATACTTTATAGTTGGCCTCACTAAGTGTAAGCCTACACTTGATAAGTTCTTAGGGGTTTCAAGTGCTACCCAAGGACGTACAGTGGCTTGCGAAAGTATTCACCCCCCTTGGCATTTGTCCTATTTTGTTGCCTTACAACCTGGAATGAAAATTAATTATTTGGGGGTTTGTATCATTTGATTTACACAACATGCCTACCACTTTGAAGATGCAAAATATTTTTTGTTATGAAACAAACAAGAAATAAGACAAAAAACAGAAAACTTGAGCGTACATAACTATTCAACCCCCCCAAAGTCAATACTTTGCAGAGCCACTCACTGGACCCCTATGATCACTCGGCTACGAATGCCTCTCTCTAATGTCAATATGCCTTGTCCTTTGCTGTCTTGGTTAGTAATTATTGCCTTATTTCACTGTAGAGCCTCTAGCCCTGCTCAATACGCCTTAGTTAACCCTTTAGTTCCACCTCCCACACATGCGGTGACCTCACCTGGTTTAAATTATGTTTCTAGGGACATACCTCTCTCATCGTCACTCTTATCTCTCTCATCGTGCATAGGTTTACTTCTACTGTATTCACATCCTACCATACCTTTGTCTGTACATTATGCTTTGAATCTATTCTACCGTTGTCATGACCACCGGACCCCCCTTCAGCAGTGAGGTAATGTCGTCTGCGGTGGTCGGCTGAGGCAGACAGAGCGTTTTGTCGCTTGAGGACTCTGTTTACCGAGGCCCCCTCTGTTGACTCATCCGGATCCCTCTTTGGCATTCATAGTGGAGGTGGATGCGTCCGAGGCTGTGATTGGAGCTGTGCTCTCACAGCGCTCGGGCGCGCCACTGAAGCTCCACCCCTGCACCTTCTTTTCGAGGAAGCTCAGCCCGGCGGAGCGAAACTATGATGTGGGGGACCGGGAGTTGCTGGCTGTCGTAAAAGCTCTGAAGGTGTGGAGACATTGGCTTGAGGGGGCTCAACACCCTTTCCTCATCTGTACTGACCACTGTAATCTGGAGCACATCCGGGCGGCGAGGAGACTGAACCCTCGCCAGGCAAGGTGGGCCATGTTTTTCACCAGATTCAGATTTACAATATCGTGCAGACCAGGTTCCCAGAACACTAATGCAGATGCACTGTCCCGTCTGTATGATACAGAGGAGCGGTCCATCGATCCCACCCCCATTCTTCCGGCCTCTTATCTGGTGGCGCCGGTGGTGTGGGAGGTGGACGCGGACATCGAGTAGGCATCTTGGTCAGAGCCTACTCCTCCTCAGTGTTCTGCTGGACGTAGGTACGTCCCGCTTGGTGTTCGTGATAGGTTGATTCGGTGGGCGCACACGTTACCCTCCTCTGGTCATCCGGGTATCGATAGGACAGTGCGAAGCCTTAGGGGGAAGTACTGGTGGCCCACTTTAGCTAAGGACATGAGGGTTTATGTCTCCTCCTGTTCAGTGTGCGCTCAGTGCAAGGCTCCTAGCCACCTACCCAGAGGGAAGTTACAACCCCTCCCCATTCCACAGTGGCCTTGGTCACACCTGTCGGTAGACTTCCAAACCGATCTTCCTCCGTCCCAGGGTAACACCACGACCCTGGTCGTTGTGGATCATTTTTTAAAGTCCTGTCGTCTCCTCCCTTGCCCGGTCTCCCTACGGCCCTACAGACTGCGGAGGCCCTGTTTATTCACGTCTTCCTGCACTATGGGGTGCCTGAGGATATAGTGTCTGATCGGGGTCCCCAGTTCACGTCCTGAGTTTGGAGGGCGTTCATGGAGTGTCTGGGGGTCTCGGTCAGCCTGACCTCTGGTTTTCACTCCGAGAATAAGGGGCAGGTGGAGAGAGTAAACCAGGATGTGGGTAGGTTTCTGCGATCGTATTGCCAGGACCGGCCAGGGGAGTGGGCGAGGTACGTACCATGGGAAGAGATGGCCCAGAACTCACTCTGCCACTCCTCAACTAACCTTTCGCCCTTCCGGTGCGTGTTGGGGTATCAGCCGGTCCTGGTACCGTGGCATCCGAGCCAGTCCAAGGCTCCTGTGGTGGATGACTGGGTGAAGCGCTCAAAGGAGACCTGGGAGGCCATCCACGGGCACCTGAAACTGGCCAAAGGAAGGCAGAAAGCGAGCGCTGACCGCCACCGCAGTGTGGCGAACACCGGGGGACCGGGTCTGGCTCTCAACCTGGAACCTGCCCCTCCACCTGCCCTGCCGGAAGCTGGGTCCGTAGTTTGTGGGGCCATTTCAAGTCCTGAGGAGAATAAACGAGGTGTGTTATAGGTTACAGCGCCCCCTTATTACCTTATTAACCCCTCGTTTCATGTGTCTTTCCTCAGGCTGGTGGTAGCTGGTCCGCTTCAAGGAGCTGAGATGCAGGAGGTCCCTCCACCCCCCCCTGGACATCGAGGGGGCCCCGGCGTACACAGTGTGATCCATACTGGATTCCAGGCGTCGGGTGAGGGGCCTGCAGTACCTCGTGGATTGGGAGGGGTACGGTCCAGAGGAGAGATGCTTGGTGACGGTGGAGGACATCTTGGACCCATCTCTGCTGAGTGAGTTTCACCGCCTCCACCCGGAACGCCCTGTGCCTCATTCTCCGGGTCGTCCTCGAGGCCGGCGTCGGCGCACTGCGGGAGCTGCTGTTTGTTGTACTGTCATGACTTCCTCCGAAGGCGGCTCCTCTCCCTGTTCGGGCGGTGCTCGGCGGTCGTCGCACGACCGTGCCCAGAAACCTGCTCCTTTTACTTTCTGTTCCAAACGTACTAGACAATCTTATAGCCTTTAGCCATACCCTTATCCAACTCCTCCTCTGTTCCTCTGGTGATGTCGAGGTTAATCCAGGTCCTGCAGTGCCTAGCTCCACTCCCATTCCCCAGGCGCTCTCATTTGTTGACTTCTATAACCTTGGTTTCATGCGTCCTAACATCAGAAGCCTCCTCCCTAAGTTAGTTTTATTCACTGCCTTTCCAGCAACAAGTCTCTCACCGTTGTCGCTTGATATGGACAACCTTCTGCCTACAGTTGTGCCCTCGACACCATATGTGAATTGATTGCCCCCCATCTTTCTTCAGAGCTCATGCTGTTAGGTGGCCTAAACTGGGACATGCTTAACACCCTGGCCGTCCTGCAATCTAAGCTTGATAGCCTCAATCTCACTCAAATGATCAATAAACCTACCAGGTACAACCCCAAATCTGTAAACACGGGCACCCTCATAGATATCATCCTAACCAACCTGCCCTCCAAATACACCTCTGCTGTCTTCAACCAGGATCTCAGCGATCACTGCCTCATTGCCTGCGTCCATAATGGGTGTGCGGTCAAACGACCACCGCTCATCACTGTCAAACGCTTCCTAAAACACTTCAGCGAGCAGGCCTTTCTAATCAACCTGGCCTGGGTATCCTGGAAGGACATTGACCTCATTCCGTCAGTAGAGGATGCCTGGTTATTCTTTAAAAGTGCTTTCCTCACCATCTTAAATAATCATGCCCCATTATTTTTTTTTTTAACTGGGAACAGATATATCCCCTGGTTCACCCCAGACCTGACTGCCTTTGACCAGCACAAAAACATCCTGTGGCGTACTACATTAGCTTTGAATATGCAACTTTTCAGGGAAATTAGGAACCAATTTACACAGGCAGTTAGGAAAGCAAAGGCTAGCTTTTTCAAACAGAAATTTACATCCTGTAGCACAAACTCCAAAAAGTTCTGGGACACTGTAAAGTCCACGAAGATTAAGAGCACATCTTCCCAGCTGCTCACTGCACTGAGGATAGGAAACACTGTCACCACCGATAAATCAGCGATAATTGAGAATTTCAATATGCATTTTTCTACGGCTGGACATGCTTTCCACCTGGCTACCCCTACCCTGGTCAACAGCCCTGCACCCCCCACAGCAGCTTGCCCAAGCCTCCCCCATTTCTCCTTCACCCAAATCCAGATAGCTGATGTTCTGAAAGAGCTGCAAAATCTGGACCCCTACAAATCAGCCGGGCTAGACAATTTGGACCCTCTCTTTCTAAAGTTATCTGCCGAACCTGTTGCAACCCCTTTTACTAGCCTGTTCAACCTCTCTTTAGTATTGTCTGAGATCCCCAAAGATTGGAAAGCTCCCGCGGTCATCCCCCTCTTTAAAGGGGGAGACACTCTAGAACCAAACTGCTACATACCTATATCTTCCCTACCCTGCCTTTCTAAGGTCTTCGAAAGCCAAGTTAACAAACAGATCACCGACCATTTCGAATCCCACCGTACCTTCTCCGCTATGCAATCTGGTTTCCGAGCTGGTCATGGGTGCACCTCAGCCACGCTCAAGGTCCTAAACGATATCATAACCGCCATCGATAAGAGACAGTACTGTGCAGCCGTCTTCATCGACCTGGCCAAGGCTTCGACTGTCAATCACCACATTATTATCGGCAGACTCAACAGCCTTGGTTTTTCAAATGACTGCCTCACCTGGTTCACCAACTACTTCTCAGACAGACACAATCACTCGACCTCAACCCAATTGAGATGGTTTGGGATGAGTTGGACCGCAGAGTGAAGGAAAAGCAATGTGTCAAATCGGAGGGCCTGTTGTCCTGATCTCTGGCAGTCTCTATGGGGGTGCCACATTGTTCAATCCTCGGGCCGACTCTTTTCTCTCTATACATTAATGATGTTGCTCTTGCTGCTGGTGATTCTGTGTTCCACCTCTACGCAGACGACACCATTCTGTATACTTCTGGCCCTTCTTTGGACACCGTGTTAACTAACCACTAGACGAGCTTCAATGCCATACAACTCTCCTTCCGTGGCCTCCAACTGCTCTTAAATACATGTAAAACTAAATGTATGCTCTTCAACCGATCGCTGCCCACACCTGCCTGCCCGCCCAGCATCACTACTCTGGACGGTTTTGACTTAGAATATGTGAACAAATACAAATACCTAGGTGCCTGGTTAGACTGTAAACACTCCTTCCAGACTCACAGTAAGCATCTCCAATCCAAAATTAAATCTAGAATCAGCTTCCTATTTCGCAACAAAGCCTCCTTCACTCATGCTGCCAAACATACCCTCGTAAAACTGACTATCCTACCGATCCTTGACTTCGGCAATGTCATTTACAAAATAGCCTCCAACACTCTACTCAGCAAATTGGATGCAGTCTATCATAGTGCCATCCATTTTGTCACCAAAGCCCCATATATTACCCACCACTGCGACCTGTACGCTCTCGTTGGCTGGCCCTCGCTTCATATTCGTCGCCAAACCCACTGGCTCCAGATCATCTACAAGTCTTTGCTAGGTAAAGCCCCACCTTATCTCAGCTCACTGGTCACCATAGCAGCACCCACCCGTAGCACGCGCTCCAGCAGGTACAGTATATTTCACTGGTCACCCCCAAAGCCAATTCCTCCTTCCTTCCAGTTCTCTGCTGCCAATGACTGGAACGAACTGCAAAAATCACTGAAGCTGGAGACTCATATCTCCCTCACTAGCTTTAAGCACCAGCTGTCAGAGCAGCTCACAGATCACTGCACCTGTACATAGCCTATTTGTAAATAGCCCATCCAACTACCTCATCCCCATACTGTTATCTATTTTATTTATATTTGCTCCTTTGCACCCCAGTATCTCAACTTGTACACTCATCTTCTGCACATCAGTCACTCCAGTGTTTAATTGCTATATTGTAATTATTTTGCCACTATGGCCTATTTATTGCCTTACCTCCGTTATCCTACCTCATTTGCACACACTGTATATATGCCTTTTCTTCTGTATTATTGACTGTATGTTTGTTTATTCCATGTGTGTTGTTGTTTGTGTTGCACTGCTTTGCTTTATCTTGGCCAGGTCGCAGTTGTAAATGAGAATTTGTTCTCAACTAGCCTACCTGGTTAAATAAAGGTGAAATAAATAAAATAAAATAAAAATTAAACTTGGCATATCTAGCCACTGGGATTTTTACCAATTCTTCAAGGCAAACCTGCTCCATCTCCTTCAAGTTGGATGGGTTCTGCTGGTGCACAGCAATATTTAAGTCATAACACAGATTCCCAATTGGATTGAGGTCCAGGCTGTGACTAGGCCATTCCATAACATTTAAATGTTTCCCTTAAACCACTCGAGTGTTGCTTTAGCAGTATGCTTAGGGTCATTGTTCTGCTGGAAGGTGAACCTCTGTCCCAGTCTCAAATCTCTGGAAAACTGAAACAGGTTGCGCTCAATAATTTCCCTGTAGTTAGCGCCATCCATCATTCCTTCAATTATTACCAGTTTCCCAGTCCCTGCTGATGAAAAACATCTCCACAGCATGATGCTGCCACCACCATGCTTCACTGTGGGGATTGTGTTCTTGGGGTGGTGGGAGATGTTGGGTTTGCGCCAGACATAGCGTTTTCCTTGATTGCCAAAAAGCTCAATTTTAGTCTCATCTGACCAGAGTACCTTCTTCCATATCTTTGGGGAGTCTCCCACATGCCTTTTGGCAAACACTAAACTTGTTTGCTTATTTTTTTCTTCATTAAGCAATGGCTTTTTTTTCTGGTCACTCTTCTGTAAAGCCCAGCTCCTTGGAGTGTACGGCTTAAAGTGGTCCTATGGACAGATACTGCAATCTCCACTGTGGAGCTTTGTAGCTACTTCAGGGTTATCTTTGGTCTCTTTGTTGCCTCTCTGGTTAACACCCTCCTGGCCTGGTTCATGTGTTTTGCTGGGCGGCCCTCTCTTGGCAGGTTTGTTGTGGTGCCTTGTTCTTTCCATTTTTTAACAATGGATTTAATGATGCTCCTTGGGATGTTCAAAGTTTCTGATATTTTTTTTATAACCCAACCCTGTTCTGTACTTCTCCACAACTTTGGCCCTGACCTATTTGGAGAGCTCCTTGGTCTTGGTGATGCCATTGCTTAGTGGTGTTGCGGACTCTGGGGCCTTTCAGAACAGGTATATATATATATACTGAGATCATGTGACAGATCACGTGAGACTTAGATTGCACACAGGTGGACATTATTTAACTAATTATGTGACTTATGAAGGTAATTGGTTGCACCAGATCTTATTTAGGGGCTTCATAGCGAAGGGGGTAAATACATATGCACACAACACTAATGCGTTTTTACATTTTTAGAATGTTTTGAAGCAAGTAATTTTTTTATTTAATATCACTTCACCAATTTGGACTATTTTGTGTATGTTCATTACATGAAATCCAAATTAAAATCAATTTAAATTATCGGTTGTAATGCAACAAAATAGGAAAAACTCCAAGGGGGATGAATACTTTTGCAAGGCACTGTATATGCCTGTGTACACTTGAATATTGTTTTACACTGGCTGTGTATCAGCCGGAATATAATGTTCAGTAAAGGTGTTTTGTTATCCTTTAGATAAGAAGCCATGATGCCATATTATGCACCTCATGCCACAAATAGAAGCGCTAAAAAACCCATTTCCTTCAGGAAATAACATCATCATCACTTTCATCAACTTTGTGTTTCAGCTTCCCATGTTTTCCACTTTATTTTGGGATTTTCCATCTGCCTCTTGCTTGGTCCTCATTCGTTCTTATTCAGGTCCAAAAAACGGGTTTTCGACACCGGGGAAATCTGGTGGGCCTCTGCTCCTCTCACTGCTAATTAACGTGTGAACTAATTGCAACGCTAACTTTAGCCTAGCGACAGCCTAGTTCCATCTGTCAGCTCTATAAAAAGGATGTTGAGGGAGCTAGCCTATCAGTGACACGGTATCTGTTTTTAGAATGTTCTAGCTAGTTCTATTGCCAGGGGAACTGGTTATAGTGGGTCTCCTCCTAGTTGAACTCAATCTGTGTGAGTTGGACGAATATACACTGATGGGGGAGAGGGAGACCCACCATTTGCACAGACTTAGTTGCAGAATATGCGAAATCCCACGATCGGTTGTATTCAATACAGAAACTTCACTTTTTCCTATTCCCATCGGCCTGATTTGAGTTTTATCAAGACAATCAGCAAACAAACCTCATTCTTCTAACTTCCCATAAAAAGTGGGGAATATTTAATACACTTCAGCGTTGAAAATTGCAAACAGTGCAGTACTGTAGCTAATAAGAGCGGCCTTCCACACTCACCCAGACACCTAATGTCTCAATTTACACACGTCTCCCTGTCTCATTGTGAATGGAATGGCATTAAACACAAGTCTCTTTGTGACAGACAGTAGTCAAAGTTGGTCTGAGGTGATCTAGCCCCGGGGAAGTCTGTGACCTAGCCTGCCCGACATCCCCCTCTCCTGACTGGGATGATGGAAAAAGCAGAGCCCCCTCCCCTGGCCCCCTCTGATGCTGAGAGGGGCTTGACAGCCAGAGCGTGGAGGGACGGGGGAGCACGGGCGGGGGGAGGGAGGGGTGGGGGGATTCCTCAAATTGTGGATAATGGGAAATGCAGATGACATGGAAGTGTAGGAGAGGGAGGGAGGGAGACAGAGAGAGTGGAGAGGTGGGTACAGGTCAGGTTGAGGATAGTATATCAGATATCTGGGTTGAAGAGAGGGGGTCAGTGGGGGAGAGAAAGGATGGGAAGAGGGGGTGAGTAGCGTCCAGTAGCACTCTACTTTTAAATCGCTAACTGTATTTACGTGAACATGCAGCATACAGTGTCACAGGAGATTCTAATCTGAGGTAGTACTCTGCTGGGAAGTTTTCATAGCAGGTGCAAATTGAGACTCACTCACAGCATCATTCAGGGCAGGGTTACTGTTGGACACTGATCTCATACAGTAAAACTAAAGGAGTGGTCACTGTAGCTCACTGGCCTGATGTTCCAGATAAACTCATCTGTCTCTCACGACCAGGGAGGAAGAGTAAATAATAGGAGGGTAGGATAGAAGAGACAAGAGGTATGAAGGAGAGAGGGCTAGAAAAGAGGAGAATGGGGGAGAGGGATAGGTACTTCTCATGAGAATCTCTGTCTGTATCACTTTCCTGTTGTAACTGGAAATGTTGATGGTGATGATATCATCATCTGTGGACAGTGCTTGGCACCAGCTGATGATGTAAGACACAGTGTATGAAAGTAAGGGGGCTGGGGCGGCAAGCATGCATCCCCAAGAACAACAGTGATCTGAGGATTAGATATGACTTTATAAGCTAATGTTCTGTTTGGAGGTTTGATGGATGATCAAACACTTACGGAAGAACACCTGCCCTCAGGTGTGTTTGTCAGTGGTCTCTTGTCCGCTCCTGTTTCACACACACACACACACACACACACACACACACACACACACACACACACACACACACACACACACACACACACACACACACACACACACACACACACACACACACACCCATCATTCACACCAACTTCAACCCCAACCCTAACACCATATTTCAAAGTTCAGCACTGTTGATGAAATGCCTTCATCATATTCTCACTCTCTCTGACAATATTGACATTGGAAGATGTTACCGGCTTTGCCTTTCAAGTTAGATTTAAAACAGAAAAGGATACTTATTATTGTTGAAACGCCATAGAGAGTGGATTTACAGTATGGCCACTTGTTCCAATAGCAATCACCTCCCAGGAAACACAATATTCACAGACATATTTTTCCACCAACACCACCAGTATGTGGAGACAATAGTGGAGCTACAGGAAGACCAACAATGCCATCCTTTCACTACCACTGGGATGAAAAGAAGATAATTTAGTTATTGACCAATGCACCCCCAACAAGGCTAATCATAACGGAAAACTGTCTGAAGATTGTTGTATATGGGCACAATGATGGTGATGACAGGGGTAAGGTATCTGCTTCCTGTGTCAATCAGATAGGACCTGTTTTCTCTCTTTCTGCTTCACTGAGTGTGAGATACACATAGGGGAAGGGAACAGGGTTTAGTTGTATAACTATTTGTTGCAGACACCTGGGGAATGTGGGGGTAAAAGAGCACATGATAGAGTTTCTGTTTATCAGTTAAACTTCAGGCACAACAATCTGAACTGAGCAACTAGAGACTAATAAATATGTCAGTCCCGTTGACTTGAATACAGCTTAATCAAATACCCCCTCATGGGTGAGCATTTAAAGGGATAGGCCCAGTTTTGTCACACCGTGTCAGTCATGTCACACCGTGTCAGTCATATTAACAAGCCGAATGATATCAAACACTGATATCTTATGCAGGGTGTACACCATTACCTGTCTATAAACACTCCAGTCCTATCAGGATAATATAACCATCCTTAACCATAAAAATGCTTGGGGTGTGAAGATAACTCTTTATATCTATTGCCCATACACATGGCATTTCACCCTCGTATGCCACCCAATCTGCAGGCAGAATGGTGTAGTGGGTAGTATGTCCCAGCATTCATCAGAGATAGCATTACACGCCCTCTAAGGCATTTCCTGTGGTGTTTCCTGCTCTCTCTCTCTTTCTGAATTAATGGTCATCAATCCTAACTAGCCTCTCTCTCTGACGATTCTCTCTGTATTAGACGCTGATCTCACAAAGGCTCTCTCTTACTGAAAGGCTCTCGCTGAAAGCGTTGGGCTCCCAGTGTTTCTGAGCCGATGGTGGAGATAAGCTTCCCCTGTGTGTGTGTGTGTGTGTGTGTGTGTGTGTGTGTGTGTGTGTGTGTGTGTGTGTGTGTGTGTGTGTGTGAACTACAAATGTTACAGATCCCACAGCCCATGGCTATACAGTCTGGCAGCTGTGTGTGTGTGTGTGTGTGTGTGTGTGTGTGTGTGTGTGTGTGTGTGTGTGTGTGTGTGTGTGTGTGTGTGTGTGTGTGTGTGCGCATGTGCGTGCGTGTGTGCGTGATAGAGTTAAATAGTCTAAATGTATTTGTGTGTGTGGAATAATCCAAATATCAGACACCATTTTTCCCTGACTTAGTTCACCCAGAGGTCCTTTCTTTCTACAGTCTCCATAGTCTGCTACAGATAATGTGCATCTTAACCCACCATTTCACCACAACTACACTAGTAAGCACAGGCACACACGCGAAGCACATACGCAAGCACACAGACACACACACAAGCACACACACACATACACAGAATGCTCTGATAATGGTTGTATGGAGTCTGGACTAAGCTTTACAGGCTTTTGGGGTTTTATAGCGTCGCTGCACTGCCACATTCACTTCAACCAGTGTCTCAGACAACACCTCGTGAGTTTCTGTGTCTTTCAGACAACACGTCATGAAGTTAAAATCACCTTTGGCAGCGATTACACCTGTGAGTCTTCATGGGTAAGTCTCTAAGAGCTTTGCACAACTGGATTGTACAATATTTGAAAAAATATATACTGTATATTCAATATCTATCAAGTTGGTTGTTTATCATTGCTAGACAGCCATTTTCAAGTCTTGCCATAGGTTGTCAAGCCAATTTCAAAACTGTAACTAGGCCACTCAGGAACATTAAATGTCATCTTGGTAAGCAACTCCAGTGTATATTTGGCCTTGTGTTTTAGGTTATTGTCCTGCTGAAAGGTGAATTTGTCTCCCAGTGTCTGTTGGAAAGCAGACAGAAACAGGTTTTCCTCTAGGATTTAGCCTGTGCTTAGCTCTATTCCATACATTTTTATCCTAAAAAACTCCCTAGTCATTGCCGAGGACAAGAATGATGCAGTCACCACCATGCTTGAAAATATAAAGAGTGGTACTCAGTGATGTCTTGTGTTGGATTTGCCCCAAACATAACACTTTGTGTTCAGGACATAAAGTTAATTTCTATGCCATATATTTTGCAGTTTTACTTTAGTGCCTTATTGCAAACAGGATTCATGTTTTGGAATATTTGTATTTTGTACAGGCTTCCTTATTTTCACCCTATCATTTAGGTTAGTATTGTGGAGTAACAAAAATGTTGTTTATCCATCCTCAGTTTTCTCCTAACTGTGTTAAAGTCACCATTGGCCTCATAGTGAAATCCCTGAGCGGTTTCCTTTCTCTCCGGCAACTGAGTTAGGAAGGACGCCTGTATTTTTGTAGTAACTGGGTGTATTGATACACCATCCAAAGTGTAATTAATAACTTCACCATGCTGAAAGGGATGCTTTAAAAAAAATGTACAGTATACAGTGCCTTGCGAAAGTATTCGGCCCCCTTGAACTTTTCGACCTTTTGCCACATTTCAGGCTTCAAACATAAAGATATAAAACTGTATTTTTTTGTGAAGAATCAACAACAAGTGGGACACAATCATGAAGTGGAACGACATTTATTGGATATTTCAAACTTTTTTAACAAATCAAAAACTGAAAAATTGGGCGTGCAAAATTATTCAGCCCCTTTACTTTCAGTGCAGCAAACTCTCTTCAGAAGTTCAGTGAGGATCTCTGAATGATCCAATGTTGACCTAAATGACTAATGATGATAAATACAATCCACCTGTGTGTAATCAAGTCTCCGTATAAATGCACCTGCACTGTGATAGTCTCAGAGGTCCGTTAAAAGAGCAGAGAGCATCATGAAGAACAAGGAACACACCAGGCAGGTCCGAGATACTGTTGTGAAGAAGTTTAAAGCCGGATTTGGATACAAAAAGATTTCCCAAGCTTTAAACATCCCAAGGAGCACTGTGCAAGCGATAATATTGAAATGGAAGGAGTATCAGACCACTGCAAATCTACCAAGACCTGGCCATCCCTCTAAACTTTCAGCTCATACAAGGAGAAGACTGATCAGAGATGCAGCCAAGAGGCCCATGATAACTCTGGATGAACTGCAGAGATCTACAGCTGAGGTGGGAGACTCTGTCCATAGGACAACAATCAGGCGTATATTGCACAAATCTGGCCTTTATGGAAGAGTGGCAAGAAGAAAGGCATTTCTTAAAGATATCCATAAAAAGTGTCATTTAAAGTTTGCCACAAGCCACCTGGGAGACACACCAAACATGTGGAAGAAGGTGCTCTGGTCAGATGAAACCAAAATTGAACTTTTTGGCAACAATGCAAAACGTTATGTTTGGCGTAAAAGCAACACAGCTCATCACCCTGAACACACCATCCCCACTGTCAAACATGGTGGTGGCAGCATCATGGTTTGGGCCTGCTTTTCTTCAGCAGGGACAGGGAAGATGGTTAAAATTGATGGGAAGATGGATGGAGCCAAATACAGGACCATTCTGGAAGAAAACCTGATGGACTCTGCAAAAGACCTGAGACTGGGACGGAGATTTGTCTTCCAACAAGACAATGATCCAAAACATAAAGCAAAATCTACAATGGAATGGTTCAAAAATAAACATATCCAGGTGTTAGAATGGCCAAGTAAAAGTCCAGACCTGAATCCAATCGAGAATCTGTGGAAAGAACTGAAAACTGCTGTTCACAAATGCTCTCCATCCAACCTCACTGAGCTCGAGCTGTTTTGCAAGGAGGAATGGGAAAAAATGTCAGTCTCTCGATGTGCAAAACTGATAGAGACATACCCCAAGCGACTTACAGCTGTAATCGCAGCAAAAGGTGGCGCTACAAAGTATTAACTTAAGGGGGCTGAATAATTTTGCACGCCCAATTTTTCAGTTTTTGATTTGTTAAAAAAGTTTGAAATATCCAGTAAATGTCGTTCCACTTCATGATTGTGTCCCACTTGTTGTTGATTCTTCACAAAAAAATACAGTTTTATATCTTTATGTTTGAAGCCTGAAATGTGGCAAAAGGTCGCAAAGTTCAAGGGGGCCGAATACTTTCGCAAGGCACTGTATTTCCCTCATATTACACAGATCCACAAAGAATTCGAAAACAAATCCAATTTTGATAAACTCCCATATCTACTGGGTGAAATTCCACAGTGTGCCATCACAGCAGCAAGATTTGTGACCTGTTGCCACGAGAAAAGGGAAACCAGTGAAGAACAAACACCATTGTAAATACAACCCATATTTATGCTTATTTATTTTATCTTGTGTACCCTTAACCATTTGTACATTGTTAAAACACTGTATATATATATATATATAATACGACATTTGTAATGTCTTTATTGTTTTGAAACTTCTGTATGTGTAATGTTTACTGTTAATTTTTATTGTTTATTTCACTTTATATATTATCTACCTCACTTGCTTTGACAATGTTAACACATGTTTCCCATGCCAATAAAGCCCTTGAATTGAGATTGTCCAAACCTTTTTCACACATGCCAGTGGAAGGGAGTGGTGTAGCAGTTGACCCAACGGTGGTGGTTTGTGAGTAATGTCGTTCCACTTCATGATTGTGTCCCACTTGTTGTTGATTCTTCACAAAAAAATACAGTTTTATATCTTTATGTTTGAAGCCTGAAATGTGGCAAAATGTCGCAAAGTTCAAGGGGGCTGAATACTTTCGCAAGGCACTGTATATACAATGGGGCAAAAAAGTATTTAGTCAGCCACCAATTGTGCAAGTTCTCCCACTTAAAAAGGTGAGAGAGGCCTGTAATTTTCATCATAGGTACACTTCAACTATGACAGACAAAATGAGGAAAAAAAAATCCAGAAAATCACATTGTAGGATTTTTTATGAATTTATTTGCAAATTATGGTGGAAAATAAGTATTTGGTCAATAACAAAAGTTTATCTCAATACTTTGTTATATACCCTTTGTTGGCAATGACAGAGGTCAAATGTTTTCTGTAAGTCTTAACAAGGTTTTCACACACTGTTGCTGGTATTTTGGCCCATTCCTCCATGCAGATCTCCTCTAGAGCAGTGATGTTTTGGGGCTGTTGCTGGGCAACACAGACTTTCAACTCCCTCCAAAGATTTTCTATGGGGTTGAGATCTGGAGACTGGCTAGGCCACTCCAGGACCTTGAAATGCTTCTTACGAAGCCACTCCTTCGTTGCCCGGGTGGTGTGTTTGGGATCATTGTCATGCTGAAAGACCCAGCCACGTTTCATCTTCAATGCCCTTGCTAATGGAAGGAGGTTTTCACTCAAAATCTCACGATACATGGCCCCATTCATTCTTTCCTTTACACGGATCAGTCGTCCTGGTCCCTTTGCAGAAAAACAGCCCCAAAGCATGATGTTTCCACCCCCATGATTCACAGTAGGTATGGTGTTCTTTGGATGCAACTCAGCATTCTTTGTCCTCCAAACACGACGAGTTGAGTTTTTACCAAAAAGTTATAATTTGGTTTCATCTGACCATATGACATTCTCCCAATCTTCTTCTGGATCATCCAAATGCTCTCTAGCAAACTTCAGACGGGCCTGGACATGTATTGGCTTAAGCAGAGGGACACGTCTGGCACTGCAGGATTTGAATCCCTGGCGGCGTAGTGTGTTACTGATGGTAGGCTGTGTTACTTTGGTCCCAGCTCTCTGCAGGTCATTCACTAGGTCCCCCCGTGTGGTTCTGGGATTTTTGCTCACCGTTCTTGTCATCATTTTGACCCCACGGGGTGAGATCTTGCGTGGAGCCCCAGATCGAGGGAGATTATCAGTGGTCTTGTATGTCTTTCATTTCCTAATAATTGCTCCCACAGTTGATTTCTTCAAACCAAGCTGCTTACCTATTGCAGATTCAGTCTTCCCAGCCTGGTGCAGGTCTACAATTTTATTTCTGGTGTCCTTTGACAGCTCTTTGGTCCTGGCCATAGTGGAGTTTGGAGTGTGACTGTTTGAGGTTGTGGACAGGTGTCTTTTATACTGATAACAAGTTCAAACAGGTGCCATTAATACAGGTAACGAGTGCAGGACAGAGGAGCCTCTTAATGAAGAAGTTACAGGTCTGTAAGAGCCAGAAATCTTGCTTGTTTGTAGGTGACCAAATACGTATTTTCCACCATAATTTGCAAATAAATTCATTAAAAATCCTACAATGTGATTTTCTGGATTTTTTTCCCTCATTTTGTCTGTCATAGTTAAATGCCTCTCTCATCTTTTTAAGTTGGAGAACTTGCACAATTGGTGGCTGACTAAATACTTTTTTGACCCACTGTACCAATAGGTGCCCTACTTTGCGAGGCATTGGAAAACCTCCCTGGTCTTTGTGGTTGAATCTGTGTTTGATAGTCACTGCTCGACTGAGGGACCTTACAAATAATTGTACTGTATGTGTGGGGTACAGAGATGAGGTAGTCATTCAAAAATCATATTAAATGCTATTATTGCACACAGAATGTGTTTATGCAACTTATGTGACTTGTTAAGCAAATTTCTACTCCTGAATTTATTTAGACTTTCCAAAGCTAAAGGTTTGAATACTTATTGACTCAAGGCATCTCAGCTTTTCATTTTTAATTAATTTGTAAACATTTCTAAAAACATAATTCCACTTCGACATTATGGAGGCCAATGACACAAATCTCAATTTAATAGGTTTTAAATTCAGGCTGTAACACAACAAAATGTTGAAAAAGTCAGTGTGTGAATACTTTCTGTAGGCACTGTAAATTAATCCTGTGTAACTGTCAGACTCTTCTTCCAGCAGGGCCTGGGTAATGTAATATGCTATTGAATGAAAGACTGTGTGCATTATGGAATAGCAACAGTATGTGTATCATTCTGTTCATAGTTCTACTGACATGTTCTTTAGTTCCGGCTTGTTGACAACCTGCATTACCCTCTTAGAAAAAATAATTCCATAATGGTTCTTCAGCTGTCCCTATAGGAGAACAATATTTAATTCCAGGGAGAACCCTTTTGGTTCCAGGTAGAACCCTTTTGGGTTCCATGTAGAACCCTTTCCACAGATGATTCTACCTTTTAGGTTCTAAATAGCACCTTTTATAGTGTAGTTACATTATGAGATGAAGTCATGAAGTCACTTAAAAGCAAAGCCCTCTGGTCCATCTAATCCTATACAGTACTGGTTTTGAATAGACAAGTGGTATATATGGATAAGTGTGGATGAAAAAGAATCAACAAAAACAAGAAAACACTCAACAACTAACTAATGCATAACATATTCTCATTCCAATCCTTTAGATGTGTGTGTATTAGGTAGTTGTTGTGGAAATGTTACATTACTTGTTAGATATTAATGCATTGTCGGAATTAGAAGCACAAGCGTTTCGCTACACTCGCATTAACATCTGCTAACCATGTGTGACCAATAAAATTTGATTTGAGAACGCACTGATATTAACAAGGGAGCATAAACCGGTGGTGGAAAAAGTACCCAATTTTCATACTTGAGTAAAAGTAAAGATACTTTAATAGAAAATGACTCAAGTAAAAGTGAAAGTCCCCCGGTAAAATAGTACTTGAGGAAAAGTCTACAACTATTTGGTTTTAAATGCACAAGTATCAAAAGTAAATGTAATTGCTAAAATAAAAGTAAAAGTATAAATCATTTAAAATTCCTTATATAATGCAAACCAGACTTGTTTTTTTACATTTACGGATAGCCAAGGGCATGGTCCAAACAAACAAAGCATGTGTTTAGTGAGTCCGCCAAATCGGAGGTCGTAAGGATGACCAGGGATGTTCTCTTGATAAGTATGTGAATTTGACAATTTTCCTGTCCTGCTAAGCATTCAAAATGTAACAGTACTTTTGGATGTAAGGGAAAACGTATGAAGTAAAAAGTACATAATTTTCTTTAGGAATGTAGTGAAGTGAAAGTAAAAGTTGTAAAAAATATTAATAGTAAAGTACAGATACCCCCAAAAACGACAAGTTTTTTACTTCAGCACTTTACACCACAGACATAAACATTGGTAAACGCACTGCAGGAAGTGTTTATCTCCAATCCAGGAAGTGATCATTGAGTCCCACGGTCCGACTCATCTGAGATAAAGGCCCATATGTACAGAGCCTCATTTCCCTCCATTATGGAATGCTGCTTATTCAGGTTCTAGGGGAATCTAGCTACATTATAGTGTCTGTAGCCATACACTTTGTTGTGGATGACTCAATCCACGTGCCATTACACTTCTATGGTATTATTTTTATCCAAATGTCCTCCATTCCTTGTATTTGGATAGTGATTCCATTGCTTAATTTATTTAGGCCTATCCATGACTGGAATGCAATACGGGGTAATATTCCACTGTGGAAACCTCATATTAAAATGAAATATGTGTTAATCATCGGTTATGTTAGCATGCTAGCAACTGACAATTATAGTAGATAATATCTGCTGACTTTCTAATTTACAGATTTACCTGCTAGCTGGCTGATCGCTACAGGTTGGAGTTTGTGCCTATGTGACATATAGCCTATTAGCTCAGCAACAGGACTTTCAGCTTTCTGAGGTAGCAGAGTAGATGTCTAATTGCTAGCCTGCTTTTAGCGTAGCAGTTATCTGACTGTTAGCCCTCTTCTTGGGAGGCTACATCCTGTCGAGAAGGAGGACACAGTACAACAACAAGCTTAGTCATTGTCTGACTGTTACCTGAGTAGGGCCTCTAACTGCTTCTCCTTCACAGAGACTTCTGGTTATTTCCATGGATCCACCTGTCTCCAGTTGACTATGAGGTCATCCCTCAACAGGAAAGATAATATGGAGTTGAAAAGGTTGTGAGGCCAGGTTCTGAGGATTACTCCCTGTGGAGGAATCACATCCTTCACCGTCCATCCCAGATCCTCCGGAACACATTACCCACTAGCCCAAGCTTACTCCTGTCTGTCGGCAGAGGGCATGGGACCTAGACCGTAAATCATGTGATGAAGGGGAATGCTTTCCCCTCCTCTTCTTCATCATCATCTTCATCTGTGAATGAACCAGAAAGGTCAAGGATTTTCTCAGAGGTACAAATATGCCACCTAACAGAGCATTTGATCATTCCGATGGGACCCCCTAAATTGTTCTTAAACCATTATCAGACCCTAGGGAGACTATGAATAATGTTGTCTTAAGTGCAATGAATAGTTTGGGAAACAACCATTAAGATACATTTGATTCAGCTGATCTCTCTCATCAAAACACTTGAAGATAATCCTAGAACCTAGGATCTGTAACGTAATACACTGGGAGTCAGGAAGCAGGTGCAGTACGTGAGTTTAATATTGAAATGATTCAGATGACCAAACATGAGCCGTGTACAGAATGTGAGAGAAAACAATACTACCTAATGACTGATTTAATCTGAGGGCTAAATAAAGGGGGAATAATAAGTCCAGGTGTGCGTAGTCATAGTTGCCAGGACCGGTGGTTAATAGACTGGCAACGTCGAGAGGAGTGACAGGATCTAAGATCAGTTTTGCCTTTCAGATCATAATGAATAATACTGTATGATGTTAACAGGGGGAGTCTGATCCTAGATCAGCACTTCTACTCTGAGACGCTTTGTGAATGCAGGCCCAAGTTCAATTTTGTGACCCAGTTTCCCACAGCTAGATCAGTGATGATAGACATGTCTTTCCCCTCATACTGACACTGTTTTCATACCCTTTAGTCTACAATCAGACCACTTGAGTTCAGGAAGTAGGCTAGTGGACTAGGTTTAGCTCTCTTTTTCTCACTGTTCTCCTTCAAAACACTATGTGCTCTCTGTTGGCAGTGAAAAGAGTAAGTGAGTTTGATTTAATACAAAATGTAACAAAAAAGCACAATCAGTAAATCAGATGAAAAGGTTATGATAAAACTGTTTCTGTTATTCCAAATGTTAACAAAGGAATTCTCACAATAACTGAGAGTCAGGAAGCAAGTTCAGGGAGTGAGTGTTTTAATAAATAAACGTAACATAATACCAAACACGAACAAGGCACAGACATGACACTGGAACAGAAACAATAACGCCTGGGGAAGGAACCAAAGGGAGTGACATACAGTTGAAGTCGGAAGTTTTCATACACCTTAGCCAAATACATTTAAACTCAGTGTTTCACAATTCCTGACATTTAATCCTAGTAAAAATTCCCTGTCTTAGGTCAGTTAGGATCACCACTTTATTTTAACAATGTGTAATGTCAGAATAATAGTAGACAAAATGATTTATTTAAGCTTTTATGTCTTTCATTACATTCCCAGTGGGTCAGCAGTTTACATACACTTCATTAGTATTTGGTAGCATTGCCTTTACATTGGTTAACTTGGGTCAAACATTTTGGGTAGCCTTCCACAAGCTTCCCACAATAAGTTGGGTGAATTTTGGCCCATTCCTCCTGACAGAGCTGGTGTACCTGAATCAGGTTTGTCGGCCTCCTTGCTTGCACACACTTTTTCAGTTCTGCCCACAAATGATCTATGGGATTGAGGTCAGGGATTTGTGATGGCCACTACAATACCTTGACTTTGTTGTCCTTAAGCCCTTTTGACACAACTTTGGAAGTATGCTTGGGGTCATTGTCCATTTGGAAAACCCATTTGCAACCAAGCTTTAACTTCCTGACTGATGTCTTGAGATGTTGCTTCAATATATCCACATAATTTTCCTACCTCATGTTGCCATCTATTTTGTGAAGTGCACCAGTCCCTCCTGCAGCAAAGCACCCCCACAACATGATGCCGCCACCCCCGTGCTTCACGGTTGGGATGGTGTTCTTCGGCTTGCAAGCATCCCCCCTTTTCTCCAAACATAACGATGGTTCTTATGGCCTGAACAGCTCTATTTTGTTTCATCAGACCAGGGGACATTTCTCCAAAAAGTATGACCTTTGTCCCCATGTGTAGTTGCAAACCGTAGTCTGGCTTTTTTATGGCGCTTTCGGAGCAGTGGCTTCTTCCTTGCTGAGAGGCCTTTCAGGCTATGTCAATATAGGACTAGTTTTACTGTGGATATAGATACTTTTGTACATGTTTCCTCCAGCAACTTCACAAGGACCTTTGCTGTTGTTCTGGGATTGATTTGAACTTTTCGCACCAAAGTACGTTCCTCTCTAGGAGACAGAACGCGTCTCCTTCCTGAGCGGTATGACGGCTGTGTGGTCCCATGGTGCTTATACTTGCATACTATTGTTTGTACAGATGAATGTGGTACCTTCAGACATTTGGAAATTGCTCCCAAGGATGAACCAGACTTGTGGAGGTCTGGAGGTCTTGGCTGATTTCTTTTGATTTTTCCCATGATGTCAAGCAAAGAAACACGGAGTTTGAAGGTAGGCCTTGAAATACATCCACATGTACACCTCCAATTAACTCAAATTGTGTCAATTAGCCTATCAGAAGCTTCTAAAGCCATGCCATCATTTTCTGGAATTTTCCAAGCTGTTTAAAGGCACAGTCAACTTAGTGTATGTACATTTCTGACCCACTGGAATTGTAATACAGTGAATTATAAGTGAAATAATCTGTCTGTAAACATTTGTTGGAAAAATTACTTGTGTCATGCACAAAGTAGATGTCCTAACCGACTTGCCAAAACTATAGTTTGTTAACAAGAAATGTGTGGAGTGGTTGAATTTTAATGACTCCAACCTAAGTGTATGTCAACTTCTGACTTCAACTGTATATAGGGAAGGTAATCAGGGAGGTGATGGAGTCCAGGTGAGTCTGATGACGCGCAGGTGCGTGTAACAAAGGTGACAGGTGCGTGTAACAAAGGTGACAGATGTGTGCCATAATGAGCAGCCCGGTCACCTAGAGGCCAGAGAGGGAGCACATCTTACAATACCATCATGTTTTTCTTCCATTGTGCAATGACTTTAGCAATGTACCTAGACTGCATATCTAATCAAATAGATTCAAATTTTTTTATATCTGATTTTATTGACAGCATTGCTGTCATCATTCTAAATTCATGTGGGTGCATTTGATTATCTACGTAACCCATCTTTTAGGCCAAACAAAGGAACAATGGAATAAAAGCATGATGCACTTGCTAATATAATACGTTCCAATCATTTGGTTTAATGTTTTTACTTTTTTTGCTTTGGAAATGAAAAAGACAAAATACCTTTCCTAGGTTCATCCCCTGTTTGTGCATTTGACAAGGCCAACCACAAACACTGAAAACACCGAGATCATATAGGACAGTTTTCCTGTGTACATTCAAAATGAGCATGTACCTCACATGAATGATAACACTCAGACAGAAGAGTAGCAATGTGTAGTAACGTAGTGGTAATGTGATGGCACAGTAGTGTGAACTCAATAAAGACCGTCTGTCTATACGATTACATAGGACCATTGAGAATCTCATTGATGTAATTGGTGTGTCCGTCTCTGCCCGTGCCTAGTGACAGTTGGAATTACTGAAGCCTCAACACGCCCTCAGGCTCAACATGGATGGTCCTCTTAACTCAGGGTTTTCCGAAACTCTCCTCCAGTACCCCCAGCCAGTTCCACTTATTTAATGTAATGCTCCGTCGATGTAATCTAGTACACACCCTTAGGCGCGACATGGATGGATGGCCCCAATGGACTGGCCATGAACTGAGGCTAACCAGTTCTGCTTGGGGGTTGGTTTGGGGCATTGTGGTAGTGTATTACTGACCTCTGTATACCAAAGTCCAAAACTAGCCATCTAACTTTTGAACTGATAACAATTACAAATGCAGTATAGCATTGACTTCTTCAGGGGGACTTAGAACTGGTAAACATTACAGAAAATGTCATATCCATATTCGTGATCTTTTGAGCAAAATGTAATCACAATTGAGCGACTGGTGAAGTGGAACACAAACAATAGAAAAATATGAAAAACAACAATATATAAGTCAATCAATCAAATTGATTTATAAAACCCTTTTTTACATGTCACAAAGTCCTTATACAGAAGTGGAAGTGTCATCAATTCTAAAATGAAGAGACCTTGTCATAAAATACTCTCTCTAGACATCAGAGGAATCAGACGTTACTGTGATGCCATGTTGAAGCCCTCTGGATCTATGTCTTATCTTGTGTCCACATCTCCTACATTGAGTTAAATGCATTCCAGAGGCTCAAGTGATGTCACTGGGAAGAAAGGTTTGTTTCATAAATGGAAGAAATGGAAAAGCCACTCATACCAGCAAGCAATAATGTAATGTCATTTTTGGTCCTTATTTCTTGTTTAGTTGAACTCCAGATTGTACTTTCCCCATTATATTTTAACCTTTTGATATTATTTAATGTCCTGAATAAATCATAAAATATCAAGTGAATCATTATTGGAAAGAAATGGAATACAACAAGAATGCCAATTCAAGGATGGTATCTAGACTTAAAAAAAAAAATTCAGCTTTGGGTGTAGGCTACATGAATGATTGAATAAGGCTGCATTTGAAACAGTGGACCTAGGACCTATTTGGATCTTTAATTGAAGCGCGTTCCTTCAGCACACGTGACCCCTGAGCTTGACACCTGCAAATAATTAATGTACGCATGCGCGTATTCAAAGGAACGTTACATGTCAAAGTACATACCTTGATTATGAACTTCTATTCATGAAAATGGCCAATTCATTTGATGAAAAAACATTGTTGTTTCCTCAGAGCGTCGCTGCTGGCGGTTGTTTACAGAAGTTTTGCAGGTAAACGGAAGCTCAATGAAGAACAGCTTCTCTCCGGTGAGAGTGAATACTTTTTCACGGACAGGATGTCGAAGGTTAGGACGGTCAAATCCTTTCAAAGCGTCAAAGAAAGCAAGTAAGTGCCGAATACGTGTTTAATCTGAAATGCCATTCTGTACATGATTGGGGAAAGACATTAAACTTTTTCACTGTTCTGAACCTATGAAGACATCGCTAGTTGCCTCATCAGGACCCAGTGACGTTTAGATGATTGACACTTCATCTCAACATTCTTGCAGGCGTCTGAATTATCGTCATAGCCAGTCCGCTCTGCATGTGGATAAAACGTTTCGAGGCGCGTTCCAAGGGTGTGTTTGAAATGTACACAAAGACAAGTTAAAGTTACACACATGGTTATTATGTTGAGTTTATGTCCAGAGGGTCTGTCATTGAAGATTTAGATCAACACCCTGTTTTCCCTAACATCCCAGGAATTGTCATGGAACACTGAAGGCTATACAGCGGAATTGATCATGGGTACCTTTTGCTGACCATGTGCAGGAACAATTTGTGACTGGGAGTTGGGTGCCATGTGCAGTATAGGTTTGTTGGCTTTGTGTGTGTTAATGTAATAATACTTGGTGCTGGATTCAGAAGGGTAGTTTATGTACATGACATACATAGTTTATTGATTATTGTTGTGGTGGAAATATTGTCAATTTTTGTACCATTGACAAGATTTGCAGAGAAATGGCCTTTTCTGCTTTCTCTGAAGAGTGCTAGAGGTGATTTCATCAGCATAACAGATCAGAAAGAAATCCTACACATAGCACCAGGCCTGAGTAACCATACATTTCCTTCATCACCTCTGGCTTGTAAAGTGATTGGATAGGTTTCATCAACATAAAATACACCTATCAAGTCTTTGTATATTAATGGATACGAAGAGAAGGAAACCTGCCTGTCACACCACTGGGATACAGCACCACCTGCACAGGGAGCCCTACAGCTCTTCAGGCCAGGGTGCAGGTGTTTACACTGGCACTTAATTCTCGTGAGAATGTAACCAGAGAGGAAGTGACACACCCCCCCCCCCCCCCCCCCCTTAGTTTGCTACTCAGTAAAGCTACACCCTGACTGGTGATGGGACAGGCTGGATCCCCCAGTACTCCCAGTGACACCTCCCTAGTGATTTACTGGTGCTCTAATGACGTGCTCGGTTTATACGAGGGGGGTGCGCTTCCAGTGATTTGTGACCGTTTCACATGGTGGGGGGAGGATGGGAGGTAGGTGGACGGGAGCGTGTGTTCAAGAACTCTGCATTCTCCAGGCCCCACCCCTCTTATTCTCTAATGTACAACACCTGATCTAGAATAAGCCCTTCTATCACCACTCCCTGTTCTTTTACATAGTGGTCACTGTCTGGTGGGAAAGTTGGGAAGACTATGCTGAGCTGTAGCCTGCAGGGCAGAAGTAGGGGAGCACAGCTGTCCCTCATTGTGTTCTGTAGCTGTTACTAGGTTGGCTCTTTACAGGGATGGCTCCACTTCCACAGCATGCCTTTGGACCTGTTCCTGTCTGTGTTGTATAACATTTAATTTATCACTTTCAGAATGACATCCTCAACCTACCCTCTGTGTACTGCACCACAGATAGAAAACCTGCTGGAAGCAGAGCTTGAAATTGAGCTTTTGTGTGAGGGTTGTGTGCGTGTTAGTGTGTGTGTCCCCAGAAACCCTACACTTTTATCTCCGCTCTTCTCTAAGGAGTTCCAGATTGTGTTTCAAGTTCAAACAAACTGTAGACGGAAGAGACCCAACTGTGACTGCCATCAGACACTAAAGGCATATCGCAAATATTTTCCAACACGGGGTAGTATCATTACTGAATGTAGAGATACTGCCGAGAGATGGGTGGGGGTGGGGGGGGGGTGGGGGTGGGGGGGGGGGGGTGGGGGGTCTTTTGTAGGTGAATGAATAGGGAGATGGCCTTTGGGAGATTAAACGGAGCTATTCTTCTTGACTTTTTACTGTATAATACTATGATCTGTTGCCCAGTGCGATCACTGGAAGCATTTGTTGTTTCTTGAGCCTGAGAAATTGTGAAGCTTTGCTGTTAAGGGTTATACAGTGCAGTTGGAAAGTATTCAGACACCTTGACTTTTTCCGTATTTTGTTACGTTACAGCCTTATTCTATAATTGAGGAAAAAAACAATTTAATCAATCTACACACTACCCCATAATGACAAAGCCTAAACAGGTTTAGTTGTTTTTTCAATTACAAGCTTGGCAAACCTGTATTTCGGTAGTTTATGCCATTCTCTGCAGATCCTCTCAAGCTCAGTCAGGTTGGACGGGGCGATGTTCGATCGGGTTCAATTCCAGGCTCTGGCTGGGCCACTCAAGGACATTCAGAGACTTGTCCCGAAGCCACTCCTGCGTTGTCTTGTCTGTGTGCTTAGGGTCATTGTCCTGTTGGAAGGTGAACCTTCGCCCCAGTCTGAGGTCCTGAGTTAAAAATCATTAAAAATCCTACAATGTGATTTTCTGGATTATTTTTCTCATTTTGTCTGTCATAGTTGAAGTGTACCTATGATGAAAATTACAGGCCTCATCTTTTTATGTGGGAGAACTTGCACAATTGGTGGCTGACTAAATACTTTTTTGCCCCACTGTAGGTATGCATGACAGCTTTGACATCGGTTTTTAACATTGGCGTTAAACGAACTGGGCGATACCGATGTTGCCATTTTTAGCTAACATCGTCCGATTCCGATATGTTCACCGATTTTTTTTTTTTTTTTTTTTTTTTTTTTTTTTTTTAAATAAATAAATAAAATGTAAAAAAAAAATGTAACTTAAAAAATAAAACAATTTAATTACATTTATTTGTAAATGCTTTATTGTATTTCCTTTTTTTGTATTTTTATTGTGCATCCCTAATTGTTACCTACCCTTTACGACCTGGGGGCGGCCCGTCAGGAAGTCCAGGATCCAGTTGCAGGAGGAGGTGTTTAGTCCCAGGGTCTTTAGCTTAATGATGAGCGTTGAGGGCACAAATGGTGTTGGAACGCTGAGCTGTAGCCAATGAATAGCATTCTCACATAGGTGTTACTTTTGTCCAGGTGGGAAAGGGCAGTGCAATAGAGATTACGTCATCTGGGGTTTCTGGGAGGATTGTGTTGATGTGAGCCGTAACCAGCCTTTCAGACGCATGAAATGGTTAAAAATGGGAACGCTTTGCCTTCCCGGCGCTAGGGCAGCTGAATCAAGTTCACCTACCGCCAACAGCACTACACTGAAAATATTTTTTTACGTTTTTAATTTTTACATCATAGTTTGGTGATCGAATACCTCGGCGATCGACCGGTTGGTGACCACCGTCCTAGATCTTGGTTGTTAGACCCAATGTGTGTCTCCTCACCTATATCAATTAATACATGATGGGGATTGAGTTGTGCATGTGAGTTGATTCAATTTGAATTATGTGAATAGCCTAATGATGATGACATTGATGGTGAGAGCCCAGTTACAAATTGACTATGTAGTCCCTTAAATCATAGAGCGTAAGTAACTATAGCCTAACTTCACAATGTTTACATTTCTATAGGCTAGTCATGTGACCGAGTATAATTGAAACTTCCAAACATCTGTACTTTTCAGGATCTGTTTTTTTTTTTCACTCTCCTTACCTGTTTTATTTTCATAACGGATCAACATTTGGTATGCTATAGCCTGTAGATAATATTCTGCCCATATGAACAAACTTATTTTAGGTAAAAAAATAAGCGCTATGCATGATTTAATGAAAAGCAACAAACACACATTGTTTCACATTCCTTAATAAAAGACTCAGAAACCGGCAATAGGCTATAGAGCTCGCTTCAGTTTCCCTGCCAAATACGCCTACAAGAAGAACTCAACATATCTCAACAACGTTTAATGTATGAGAGGGGTCTGCGCAGCGTTGTACCTTCCACGAAAAGTTTTGCTTGGCAAAAAGACACAAGCGAGAAATTGTCTGCGCATTAAGGTTAAGATTTGACTTTATATTTGATTCTAATACGATAGAATATACTGCCTGTGTTGTGATGTTTTGTGTGTTGGGGAATGGTTGGTATTGAATAGGAGGAAATCAGTCTCCGCACACCTGTCTGTTCCAGGCAAAGCCATGACTTCAGCAGTTTGTGGAAGTTTTTTTCTCTCTATCTCTTAGGAGAAAATAGGAGCAACAAGATGAGGAAGTGAACTTTTGTAAGATATCTCTAATTTAAGATATCTCTGCGCCTAGCCAGAGCACTGTGTGTGTGTGTTTTAAGCCAGAAAGGGGTGGGTGGGGGGGGGGGGGGGGGGGGGGCTTCGCTGTTTGTCCTTGCTGATGAGGAAAACACCAAATTGGCCCTGTCAAACTGGCCTGTGTTTGTCTTCCTGCACAGCTGAATGGCCTTTCCTGCTTGCCGTACAGGAAAAGGAAGTGAGCTGTGCCAACAAGCAAGACGTTCAGCTTGAACTTGAGCTCGTCATTTTCCTTGCCACAATCAGACATTTTGGCTATTGCACACAACACAAAATGCATGAATGCAAACACTTATGCATGCACTCACACACTGACTTGTGTACAGAGCATTATAATTTGAGACATGTTGTGAGAATGTAAAGGCCGTACTAATACCCCTCTAATTAATTCCATTCATCTGAAGACTAAATGGCTGATATCAGTTTGGAAGCTCCAGGCACTGAAGGTTCTGGTGTCATTTGAAGCAGAGAACACCCATCTTCCTTTGCTCCTGTCGGGACTTTGCATGCAAAAGGGCCTCAATGCAAAGTGTGCCCTTAACCAACATGCAAATCAGTGTGACTTGGTTCATGGCCCTGCTACTCACTCTCCATAGCAACCAGATTGTGTAATAATAATGATGTGGAGGTAAAGATTGACAGTTTATGGACAGGAGGGTGTTTGTTTTGTTTGTGTGTTGCATTAACGTTTGTTAGTGTGTGTGTGTGTGTTGTAGTGGTCACCTGCAGCCTTGATAAGGGGACATCTGCTGTGAGTGCTGCTTCCTGTTGCTCTTTATGGAAACTCTGTCGTCTGACCCACACGCATTTGTCCAACCACTGTTTCCGTGGCCCAAACTGGAGGCAGAAAGGGGCAGGCAGGGACCTGTTGGACACTGCTCGGCGCTTGCTGATATTTATATTTTTGGTTTGTTGTGTACGAGCGCTGAGCACTGCACTGCTAGAGGGAGGGTTTGTCCCCCCCTCTCATCCCCCGTACAAACATCCCAGGATTTCCTTTTGGAGAGCAAATTATTTTGGGGGCCTAGAGTCTGGAATGTCCCTGCAGGAGGGAGCTTTGTGTCAATAATTGAAGTATTTATGCTGTCATAAGGACTGACGGAAATCATTGTCCACTATAGAACAGCTTGCTGTCATAAGGCTACTGCAATAACATTTAACTGCACTGTTTGTCATTCGCTCTCTTTCATCCTCATTTTAAACAGGTTTTTCCCAACAAGCTAAAAATGTATTTTAATACCTGAGTATTAACTGTTTTTTTTCCGCAGGATAAAGTCTGTAAATACCTTCTAAACCTTTTTATCTTATAGTGACAGAGATGAAGACGTTTACTGTTGTGACATTTTTGAACGTGTTGACGGTTAAACTGCTCCAAAGACATGATCTAGAGATGCATGACTACCAACTGACCTGAGCTCTTTACCCACGGGCCTATATTCAGATCACCTACATACAGAACCTTGCCCTGATTTAACTTCTTAGGGCTGCAATCCCGTTTAACGGGATCGATATGACAACAGCCAGTGAAAGTGCAGAGCGCCAAATTCAAACCAACAAATCTTATAATTAAAATTCCTCAAACATACATGTATCTTATACCATTTTAAAGGTAATCTTGTTGTTAATCCCACCACAGTGTCCAATTTCAAATAGGCTTTACAGCGAAAGCACCACAAAGGATTATGTTAGGTCACCGCCAAGTCACAGAATAATTCAGCCATTTTTCCAGCCAAAGAGAGGAGTCACAAAAAGCACAAATAGAGATAAAATGAATCACTAACCTTTGATCTTCATCAGATGCCACTCATAGGACTTCATGTTACACAATACATATATGTTTTGTTCGATAAAGTGCATATTTATATTAAATCTCAGTATACATTGGTGCGTTACGTTCACTAGTTCCATAAACATCCGGTGATATTGCAGAGAGCCACATCATTTTACAGAAATACTCATTATAAATGTCGATGAAAATACAATTGTTAGACATGGAAATATAGATACACTTCTCCTTAATGCAACCGCTATGACAGATATAAAAAAAACTTTACGGAAAAAGCAAACCATGCAATAATCTGAGTACAGCTTTCAGACAACAAAGCAGCCAAAAAGATATCTGCCATATTGGGTAGTCAACATTAGTCATAAATAACATTGTAAATATTCACTTACCTTTTGCTCTTCATCAGAATGCACTTTCAGGAATCCCAGTTCCACATTTAAATGTTTGATTTAGTTCGATAATGTCCATTTATGTCCAAAGAGCTACTTTTGTTAGCACGTTTGGTAAACCAATCCAAAGTCATGAAGCGCGTTGCTTCTGTTATGTATGGAATCAATCTTTAGGATGTTTTTTAACATAACTTCAATAATATTCCAACCGTAGAATTCATTTGTCTTCAGAAAAGCAAAGGAACGGGAGATACCTCTCATGTGAAATTTGTGTGACCAGCGCATCACTGCTGGCAGACCTCTGACTCATTCCTCTCTCATTCGGTCCCACTTCACAGTAGAATCCTCAAACAAGTTTCTAAAGGTGGTTGACGTCTAGTGGAAGCCTTAGGAAGTGCAACATAACCAATATCCCACTGTGTATTCAATAGGGGCTGGGTTGAAAATCGACCAACCTCAGATTTCCCACTTCCTGTTTGGATTTCTTCTCAGGTTTTTGCCTGTCATATGGGTTCTGTTATACTCACAGACATCATTCAAACAGTTTTAGAAACTTCAGAGTTTTTATTCCAATACTAATAATAATATGCATATATTAGCAACTGGGACTGAGGAGCAGGCAGTTTACTCTGGGCACCTCTGGGCACCTTTCATCCAAGCTACTCAATACTGCCCCTGCAGCCATACAAAGTTTTAAATACAATGCGCACACACACACTGAGGGAGTCTCAAGCTCCAGAAAGCAGGGAAGTCTCCGTTTTAACCGACAAAGCTGAGTGCTAGTATGAAACTTGTACACTATATGAACAAAAGTATTTAGAAACCTGCTCGTCAAACATCTCATTCCAAAATCATGGGCATTAATATGGAGTTGGTCCCCCCTTTGCTGCTATAACAGCCTCCACTCTTCTGGGAAGGCTTTCCACTAGATGTTGGAACATTTCTGCAGGGACTTGCTTCTATTCAGCCACGTGCATTATGAGGTCGGGTACTGACATTGGGCGTTTAGGTCTGGCTGGCAGGTCAAGTTCTTCCACCGACCTTGACAAATAATTTCTGTATGGACCTTGCTTTATGCACAGGGCACTGTCATGCTGAAACAGGAAAGGGCTTTCCCCAAACTGTTGCCACAAAGTTGGAAGTGCAGAATCGTCTATAATGTCATTGTATGCTGTAGCGTGTAAGACTTCCCTTCACTGGAACTAAGGGGCCCGAACCATGAAAAACAGCCCCAGAGCATTATTCCCCCTCCTCCAAACTTTACAGTTGGCACTATGCTTTCGGGCAGGTAGCGTTCTCCTGGAATCCGCCAAACCCACATTAGTCCGTCAGACTGCCAGATGGTGAAGCGTGATTCATCACTCCAGAGAATGCGTTTCCACTGCTCCAGAGTCCAATGGAGGCGAGCTTTATACCACTCCAGCTAACGCTTGGCATTGCACATGGTGATCTTAGGCTTGTGTGGCTGCTCAGCCATGGGAATCCATTTCATGAAGCTCTCAACGAACTCAGTAGTGAGTGTTGCAACCGAGGACAGATGATTTTTACATGCTTCAGCACTCGGTGGTCCCATTCTGTGAGCTTGCGTGGCCTACCACTTCGCGGCTGAGCTGTTGTTTCTCCTTGACGTTACCACTTCACAATAACAGCACTTACAGTTGACCGGGGCAGCTCTAGCAGGGCAGAAATTTGACAAACTGACTTGTTGGAAAGATTGCATCCTGTAACCTATAGTGTGTGTGTGTGTGTACATATGGTAGCTGTTAGGGGGGGGGGGGAGTCGATTTACTGGTGGAAACTTCAGTCTGATGCACTTTTAAGGCATGGACACACCGGTAGTGTTTGCCAGCCGAGAGTACACGTAGAATCGTGTGAAATTGACGGCAGTCAGACGTCCACCAGTGGGTGGTCCCTTAGTCTTGAGGTGAGAGCTCACACTGCCCTGACATGGCTGGAATTCACTGGTCAGAGGTGACTACAGTACTGAAGAGGTTCAGACACATCTAACTCATTTTATTTAACGTTATGTCAAATCTGTGGTTAGTGACTGTTTTCTTTGTTGAGGAAAAAAATAAGTGTGTGTGTTCTATACAATACCAACTAACACTTATAGCATGTAGGAAGGGTTTACAGTAAAAACGTGTCACAAAATGACATGGTTAGAGAAAGTTGTAGCCATTCTTCTACCGTCTCAAATCGCTACCTTTGCGAATACTTTAATACATACCTTGATGATTAGCCTACCTAAATACTTCCCTTGTTAAACAACAATTTTTGACGAGGCAAATTTTTACAACTGCAACTCTTAAATGTATTTGAAATTGTACACACACTCTCGCTTACAAACACACAATCTGCAGATCTTAAACTTTCTTGAGGTGTGTTCGTGCCCGTGCATGGTGTGTGCATTTTGTGATGGCCTTGACAAGGGTGTGTCTATACACTTGCCTCTTGTTCATCCCAAAAGGGTGGTGGTATGGCCATGTAAATTCAACCCTGAAAGGTCAGAAGTCATCTACTCGGTGAGACTGAAATACCCTGTGGGTGAACTGTAGTGTACTCAATAGGCTAATTCAGGGAGCAAGAAGGCAGGCATCATTATTTGAAGGTCTATGTGTAGTAGAGGATGGCTTGTCTGTCAATAGCCACTTAGCCTACGATACAGTAGTGGGGTGGTAGTACATGTTAACTAGAGGTCGACCGATTATGATTTTTCAACGCCGATACCGATTTATTGGAGGACCAAAAAAGCCGATACTGATTAATCGTCTGATTTTAAAATATATACTTTTTTTATTTTTTATTATTTATTTGTAATAATGACAATTACAACAATATAGCCTCAAATAAATAATGAAATGTTCAATTTGGTTTAAATAATGCAAAAACAAAGTGTTTGAGAAGAAAGTAAAAGTGCAATATGTGCTGTGTAAGAAAGCTAACGTTTAAGTTCCTTGCTGAGAACATATGAAAGCTGGTGGTTCCTTTTAACATGAGTCTTCAATATTCCCAGGTAAGAATTTTTAGGTTGTAGTTATTATAGGAATTATAGGACTATTTCCCTCTATACCATTTCATTAACCTTTAACTATTGGATGTTCTTATAGGCACTATAGTATTGCCAGTGTAACAGTATAGCTTCTGTCCCTCGCTCCTCCCTGCTTCTGCCTACCACCGCTCAGTCAGATCTTTAGATACTTGTATGCTTGTATGCTCAGTCAGATTAAATGCAATGCAGGACACGCTAGATAATATCTCTTACTATCATCAACCATGTGTAGTTAACTAGTGATTATGATTGATTGTTTTTTATAAAATAAGTTTAACTAGCTAGCAACTTACCTTGGCTTACTGCATTCGCGTAACAGGTGGAGTGCAACGAGAGAGAGGCAGGTCGTTATTGCGTTGGACTAGTTAACTGTAAGGTTGCAAGATTGGATCCCCCGAGCTGACAAGGTGAAAATCTGTTGTTCTGCCCCTGAACGAGGCAGTTATCCCACTGTTCCTAGGCCGTCATTGAAAATAAGAATGTGTTCTTAAATGGAGGCAAGGCATCCAATGGAACAGAGAGCTTTCAGGAAAAACAGCACTTCCTGGTTTGATTTTCCTCAGGGTTTCTCCTGCAATATCAGTTCTGTGCTACTCAGACACTATTTTGACAGTTTTGGAAACTTTAGTTTTTTTTTTGCTATCCTAATCTGACAAATATATGCATATTCTAGTTTTGTTTCTGGGCCTGAGAAATAGGCAGTTTCAAATGGGTACGTTTTTTTTGCCAAAAACGAAAATCCTGTCCCCTACACTCAAGAAGTTAACTGACTTGCCTAGTTAAAAAAATATGAAATAAAGGTGTAATAAAAATGGCAAAATCGGTGTCCAAAAATACCGATTTCCGAATGTTATGAAAACTTGAAATCGGCCCTAATTAATCGTCCATTCCGATTTTAATCGGTCGACCTCTAGTGTTAACATGTCATTTTACAAGATGGAGGATAAACCCAGCCCTGACATTTTGAGAGAGGGAGAGAGTGTCTGTTCGGCATGCACAGACAGGTCTTGGACAAGCTCTCTTGTTCTGTTGTCCCTAATTAAGGGATCCTGCTCAGTTCCAACCATGTCACGCCATGCCTACTGGCTAACAGAGCTGTGTTCTGTCCCAATGTACTGGTGTGTCTGTGTGCTTCTCTGTGTGAGGGATGTATGCCATAGGTCTGAGGGTTTGGGATGTCTTAACCCCTGTACAGCACCCCCCCCTCCCCCTCTCTATAGGAGGCCAGGGGGACGAGTTATTCCCTTGTAATTTACCTCTACTTCTCTCTGCCTGAGCATGAAACGTGGCGGGTTTTAGACACTCTAATTGTGTGTGCAGTATTTCCCCTATATTAATTTACCCCCGGACCCCCCCCAGCAGTGGCCATCCCAGGCGTACGTTTAGAACTGTTAAAGGTTGGCACAGACAGCTGAAGATTAACACCCATATGGTGTGTGTGTCCACTGTGTTAGTCAGGCGATAGGATTTGACACAGCAGCTTAAGCCAATTAAATGTTTCTTTGAGATCCGCACTGTTCAGATGGCCGCTTGTGAAAAGACACCCTTTGTACTCTGCTCTTGAGTCTCATGCCATCTCTCTACCATTTTCCCACTGAAAACCTGCCCTCCATCCCAGTCCAGTTACATACCCACAATACACAAACATTCCTAATAAAACATTTGGGTATGATAATAAAAAGTCATTACATGGACATTTTTATATTTGTGAGTCCACTGAATGGCAAACCTATTCCACACTGCAGAGTTCTCAAGACCCACTCTTACCAATGATTAAACTCAATCCCTGTGGGGCCAATCGTATTGGCCTCATGTTGATAAGTAGTAGTTTTATGGCTATTTAATGACCAATAAGATCTGACCCAGAGAGAGGGTCACCGCCCGACTGGACTGGCAGTTGGAGAATGTTCCCATGGGGCGATTCCACTCCAGCATAGCCAAAAAGTGCTTTTGGTAACTCTGATTGTTCTTTCAATTCCCACATAGAAACTTAATCTGGAGGAAGACTTCAAGCACGTAGAATTACCAGAGTGGGCTTTCTGGTATTTTTTACGATATGACCCATTTTATACATAGATATTTACAATATCTTTGAACATTCACCAGTAGGGGGAGTTCCCTTTGAATCTATTTCCCATTCACTGTGTTGGTGGTGCTCATAACATTTATCATCAACTTCAAAATGAGTACAGAGCCCACTCTAAAAAATGATGTACTTGTTGAGTATGTTGTTCCAAAAAATGTGTCTCTTTTAAAAATTAACAAAATTGAAAAAGGCACTTGAGAGATTTATATTTTTATGTTGAGTAAATGAATGAATGTGAAATATTGTATTTCAGAATCTAGACATACTTCTTATTTTAGAGCACACTAAGGAGTATAATGACAGCAAGATGTTGTCTGTATTATGTACGGATCATAGGGTCTTACAAGAGGCATATGTATAGGTCTAAGAAAGGCCTTAAATGGCTACTTTCATCATGATTTCCTAAAATTGTTTGTGATAAATGTAAAATCATGTCTAACATCATTCCTGCCAATGAGGTTTCTATGTTAGAATTGCCAGTACAATCTGAGATGGGGCAAATATATTTAGGTTATCCTGGCGTGGAATCTCCCCATGACGACTGGTGGCATTTTTATGGAAGTAGGGCAGATTCCAGCGTTCTAAGTTTATCAGTTGTAGCTAAAGTCAAACCCGAGAAACTGTGGGTTTTAATGTTGTGGGGAGAACGCATTCCTTTGTCCCAAAAATATTAACTCAGACCTGAAGTGACCATGGGATGAAGGTGTTAGTGGTAGGGGGGACTGCAGAGATGGGGTTATCACGGATCTTGACCATCACAAGCTGGTTCGATCCCATGTAAAGTCTTGTTTTGATTGTATTCGTGTTATTAAGCTGGGACTGACCAGACATAATACACCCACTTGTCATGTTCCCCCCCAAGCCATCAATTTATGGTCTCAAATCTATATAGTTTAGTCTGCTCTTTCCCAAAGCAGGAACCGTAGCTTGCTGGTCCTTGGTACAAAAACCATTTGAGAAACACTAACTGACCCCACAGGATGTAGGGAGCCCAGGTTTCTGATGAAAAGCTCTGGCCTACAGTATGTGAATGTCCACTCACTCACTGCTGTCCATAAGGCCTGTATTTGTCTGGCCTCTTTCCGTCTCTCCTGTTATGTCTACAGTCTCCTACTCATTCTGCACTATTTTTGGCAACCTGTTATTTTAATGTAAATATGAAAGGCCCTGCCAGGAGAGCAGGGGAAAGCAAAGGGGAGAGAAAGGGGGAGAGTAGCCTCTTAAACAAAAATAAACAGTGGGGCGTGGAGGTTTGCTGTTTTGCGACAAACCGTTCCTTTTGGCCCTCAAGTTGCAAACTTGTTTTCTGGTGCTGCTCGATTTGGTTAGTGGGATCCATGTGGCAGTAACAGCTGTATTTGGACAGTGCTCAGGGCTACAGTACCAAACAACCATACCAGGCCTGTCACCACCCCTGGTCACACCAGCGGTCTGTCTGCTGGAAAGGGGTTTAGCCTACCTAACGTACCCTTTTTTTTTTTAGCATATACTTTCTGCGCACACGTTTTAACATGCATACTATATCTAACACATACTATAATACCTAAACATTTTATACTGGTTCTTAGGGACTGGAAGTTATTCATTTTGAGGGATGCCTGGAGGTAATCTGACCTCTTTGTAATGAAAATGGATGTCACTCCCCCTGTGGAGGAATATATATTTTTACCTAGCATCCTATACAGCATCCGCTGTAGGCCTATTAATACGGTGGTCGCACAGATGCTTTAGGGTGTGTTCATTTTCTTAGTGACAACTGCAAATAGTACTTCAGTGTAGGCTACATGTAGCTGAATGGAAAAAAATCTAGGAACTCGTATTTGAATTTAAATGTAGAAATTCACCAACAAACGCTGTTTAGCCTGTGTATCTTTTTACATGTTGCTCAAGTGGTTTGCAAGTGATTTCCATTTTTCGATTGAATGTCAATTCGTTTGTCTCTTTTTCACTGTGCTCATCAGTCTGTCCTCTGAAACCATTTTAATAGGCTACACAAGTGCAACAATGTTATTTTCACTGACCTGTGATGCACTCTCTCTCCTCCACTTTCCCCGACAGTTCATCTGGCCTAGGCCTATTTTACATTTAAGCAATTAGTAAGAGCAAGCCTGCTTCTCTCCAAATATCCGATCAGGCCTAGTATTAAAAATGCAGAAAAGATCATCTCCTGTAGCTTTTATAGCCTATAGCTTTTCCTAGGATTTCATGAGAAGAGGAATAGTGGAGAGGCTTGTAGCCTATAGCCTAATGCTCACGGGAATAGCTAGAAGAGCGAGGCTAGAGATGTGAAGCCGAAATGAGCAAAATATTAGCTTGATATGAGTGGCCGAATTAGTTAAATATTTACCTGTCAAAGTGTAAGAAAAAAAAGTTGGATTATGAAATGGTAGAGTTGTGCGTTCCTCCAGGCTGCTCTCTGCAGCAGTCGGGCACACAAAACTCCACTATTGATTAGGCCTATGTTTTTAGAAAACATTATTCTACCTAGGCTACAACAACACAGTGCAATGAGGAAAATATTATTTTAATCAAGTGAGTACACAATTATTGTCTAGGACTGTAAACTGCACAGTTGTAGGCTAATTTCAGTTTGTACTTTTTTACTCTACTTAAATTCCTAAATGTTGACACCATACTGACATTTTTAATCGATTTACAAATGACATGACCCTCCCATGGTGAAAAGAAATATATAAAACTGTAACCCTTTCGCTGACTGAAATTGAGAGCATGACCGTCTCCCATTTTCTTCGGGTAACAATTGCATAAGTTTCAACCGGTCCCTTCTAAGTAACACATGTGCATTTTACTATTAATATGAAAGGCCATATTACTGCAGCACACCTGAAGGCCCTGTTACTGTGTACCATACATGTAAAGGAACATTCCATGTTTAGAACGGGGATAAAGGTGAGGGTCCCACCTGTACCCTCCCTCCTCCTGGTTTCATGTTTAAAGGCAGTCTAGGGCTGTCATCGCCATCTGTGTTAAGCAGAGCTGTCAGCGCTGTGCGTGTCCCAGCTCTGGAGGGACACCAGCATTCTAATAAGGAACATTCCACAGACAAGGGAATAGAATTGAATCCCCACCTCCCATTAATTCTATGTGGACATGTAGTGTATCTTTGAGAGCTGGGAATGTGATAAGAGGAAATGTGCACTGTTGTCTGGATTTTATTTAATTTTCAAGATACTGTTTTCAGTATGTTCTGGAGAGGATACTTTGCTATGAGTTTCAGTTGTGCTTCTCAGAGCAGGTGAGTGTATTGAATGTGTTTGTGACCATGTTCTGGGGGCTAGAGTGTTTTCCAAGACGGGGTTGGTCAACCTTACTAAAGTATCTGAGACGGGGCACAAACATAAAAGTAATTTATTTCATTGACATAGAAAAGAAAGAGAGGAACCCCCTCCCTCCCTCTCATTTTCTTTTTTTTCTTTGGCTTCCCCTTCACCCCCCTCTACCACTCAGCAGCTGTTTCCCTCACTTTCTTTTGCCCCCTGCCAACCCCCTTTCCCTAAATCCCCCTTCTCCCCCCCTCTGCCTGATGGCTTTGTGTGTTTGGCTGGAAACCCCCCTCACTACGGCACAGGGGTCCAGTAACCCTCAGAACACTGGGCTGTAGCTAGTCTGTAGCAGTGTTTATGGATAGATAAGTGGAGGATTAGCACAGGGATGGAGGTTTGGCATCTCTGTGGTGTGTTGGAGATGTTACATGTAACCCCTCCTTGGCTTAAACACCTGCTTTATACTTTCATAGCTGGATTCATGATATTGATATTGTTGTATAGCGTTTTTGTTCAAACTCTAATTTCCGGTTATATTTGTGCACCAGCAATGTCAGTTGAAACAAGAAAAGCGAACGTGTTTTAAATGTCTGGGCTGTATCCAGAAAAAGCGGTTTGGAACAGGGAGGTAACCTACTATTCAACTTGTCCAATATGAAACACTTCTGTTGTAAATAATTTAAAACATCTTACTACGCTGTGCAGCCTACTGAACACAACCCTGATGTTAGTGTTTGTCACCCAGCTGTGTGGTTGTTTCAGTGTTGTTTATGGAAAAAGGGACTCATGAGTTCCTCTAGTCAGTGCCTAAATTGGAACCATTATAGTGGATTGGCTCAACTGATAAGACTGTTGCACATTATGCCTAAATATCAACTCAAACCCAATGTTTTTTAGTACGACTTTGAAGAGGAAAGATGTAGCATTATCCATGGATGTATCACTTTACATGCCTCAGACTCAAACACATGGTTGAAAAATTCACTACAAATGTTTTCCTGATCCCCAAAAACTGACTGAAAAACACTCTCTCAGTTGAGGACAGTAAATACACAGTGGCTTCATCTGAAATGGAAGCCTATTCCCTACATAGTGCACTACTTTTGACCAGAGACCTGTCTGTGTCCTGGTCAAAGTAAAATGCACTACGTAGGGAATAGAATGCCATTTCAGACACACCCAGCTATTATTTGTTGCGTTGACGAACGACCATTTCCTGTACGGGGGAGGCAGAAAAATGGCCAAAAACCGCAGCCCTTCCTGTAGTGCCAGCCGAGCAAAGTATCATCATGAAACACAAAATGGTGTCTTGTGCTAAGGGAGATGGGAAGGTACAGCATTCCCTCAACAGCTGATCTAGGGCCTGTTTGACTTGTTCTGCTCATAGTCGTTGAGGTTAAGTTTGCTATTTATTTATTTTATTTAACCTTTATTTAACAAGGTAGGCAAGTTGAGAACAAGTTCTCATTTACAATTGCAACCTGGCCAAGATAAAGCAAAGCAGTTTGACACATACAACAACACAGAGTTACACATGGAATAAACAAACATACAGTCAATAATACAGTAGAAACAAGTCTATATACGATGTGAGCAAATGCGGTGAGATAAGGGAGGTAAAGGCAAAAAAAAGTAAATACAATATAGCAAGTAAAACACTGGAATGGTTGATTTGCAGTGGAAGAATGTGCAAAGTAGAAATAAAAATAATGGGGTGCAAAGGAGCAATGAAGAGAGCTGATCCTGAAGTTGGCAGAGCTGATCCAAAATCAGTTAAGGTCCCTAGAGCAGTGTTTTGATGATCAGTTGATTCAAGTGCGTTTTAGTTCTATGGCAAGGACTAAAATGTAGGTCCTCATGCATCCCCAGGAACAGTGTTGAGAAACACTGCCTTAGAGGGTATCGGAAGCATTGTGACGTGCCTAAAGACGCCACTCATTTACTGAGGTGAGTAGGTGCTTGGTTAGTGGGGATTCAGAGATAATTAAAAAAAAAATGGCATCCTTCCTGCACTCAGACCCTGTCCCACCCCTGGCGGTCGTAATGACCCTGGTGTTTACCCCACAGGGGCCATTTTGGGGAAGTTGCTTCTCACAGGAAATGACAGAGTGGGGGGTGAACCGGGGTGGATGCCGTTTTGGTGCTAATTGCTGGTTTTGCCACATTCACCTTTGCTTGTGTACTCTTATGTATTTGCATAGTGACTGTGTACCCTGTATTAAATGTGTGTGTAATCCCCTAGGTGAAGGCTAAGCTGACATCCTGTAATATTAAGACTGATATGAAACAGATTGGGGGTATAAACAACTGTCATTTGTGGCACTTGGCTAGGTATTCTACTGTACTAATACTAGCTACTGCTCAGCCTAGGTATTCTACTGTACTAATACTAGCTACTGCTCAGCTAGGTATTCTACTGTACTAATGCTAGCTACTGCTCAGCTAGGTATTCTACTGTACTAATGCTAGCTACTGCTCAGCTAGGTATTCTACTGTACTAATACTAGCTACTGCTTAGCTAGGTATTCTACTGTACTAATGCTAGCTACTGCTCAGCTAGGTATTCTACTGTACTAATGCTAGCTACTGCTCAGCTAGGTATTCTACTGTACTAATACTAGCTACTGCTTAACTGTGTGTGTGTGTGTGTCAGAGAGACCGAGATAGGGAAAGGGAGTGAATGGTCAGTATGTAACAGGTGGCATCAGCTTCTGGAGTTTGTCAGTGTAGCTGAGAACAATAGCTGGGGATATCTGTTAATGCTGGCTTTTCTGGCTCTTTGTGCAGCAGGAACCCAACAGATGTGTGTGTGGTAGAGCGAGGGAGGGAGCAAGGGAGAACGTAAGACCGAGGAATGATGCAGACGTGTGTGTGTGTGGCCTATCCATTGTGTCCTCGGCCCTCAGCAGATGTGGCCTGAACAATGAACTGGGTAAATAAAAGGAAGTGACATATAAATAGCCTCTTACGTCTGCATGATTGGAGTGTGTGTGTGTGTAGTTCCTGTGTGACATGAATGAATGTCTTTTGGAAGTTCCATGGCAGTGTTCTCTAGCTGCAGCATTCTAAACTAATCTCAAAGGTTAAGGTAGAAGCTTGAACCTTGCTCATGCGCAAATGTCTCCTGTTTTTACGATGCCCTGCAGGTCTCTCCTTCCTGTCTGCCTCTTTCTCTCCCTCTGGATCCAAAGGTGAACACACTGCGTGGTAGTCACAGGTGTTGGTTTTTGCTTTCTCAGTCAAGGTCAGATTTCTTTCCCCTCAGGAGGATGACACCAGGAGGATGACACCAGGAGGATGACACCTAGGGCTGGTTTCACAGACACGGGTCAACTAAATACATTTCAGAAAGCACTTTTTTTTTGTGTGGCTGTGTGATTTTACTAGTGTTTTTTGTGCGACACTCAAATTCTGAGTTTAATGGGCCTAGTGTTGTAGTGTAACTTGCTGACCACACCGCTAGCTTTGCGTGCGCTGCAAAATAAATGTACAATTTATTCAATCATTGCATCCAAACTGCTTGTGCGCGTCAACGAGCGTCTGCGTAGCAGGTGCTAAAATAAAACGTGGTTCTATTTGTGACGCGCTGCAAGTCCCGCCTCTCCCATCTCCTCATTGGTTTTTAGGAGTATACTGTACACCCATGTGGGTGATTGAAAGATGAACTGAGGTCCACAGTCCAGTTGGTAGTGGTAATGTACCTTAAAGGTGGTTGCCAACAGCCATATAATGTCTGAAGAAGAAGCCTGAAGGAGGAGAGATTATCTGTGGATTAATTGTCGGAGTAGAGGACCATATGCATTTCAGGTTAAATAGCAACCCAATGTTTATATCCCAGGACAAATTTAGCTAGCAACAGCAAGCTAACTAGCTAAATTGCCATAAATGTTTGCTTTTTAATCTGTCCCCAAATTAATATAGTTGGTTCAGAGTTTGTTTTGATATTTCAACCTGCGTGTCCTCATCGTGTCTAGTGTGGGTGGACAAAATCAACATGCACGCGATGGCGCACACGGAAGAGCGGTCTGGTCAGCATGTAAGAGGCCTATTTATAATCGGTGATTGAAGCCCTGTTAGGAGCCAGGTCCTAAATCACATCCTGGTTATAAGTGTGCTAGGGAACACAGCTAAATATACTCCAAACATCTCCCCCTTCCCGATGTCCTCTCCTTCTCTCTGCCTCTCCTTCTCTCTGCCCCCCCTTCTCTCCTTCTCTCTGCCCCCCCCTTCTCTCTGCCCCCCCTTCTCTCTGTCCCCCCTTCTCTTCTTCTTCTCTGCCCCCCCCCCCCGTCTCTCCTTCCCTTCGTCCCCCGGTCATCTCTCTTCTCCTGTATCCAGGCCACATATAGTGCCATAAACACTCACTCTCACCTACTCAGTTTTCTAGGCCACCTCTTGAGCTGGCCTGCCCCAGTCGGGTAGCTTCTATCTGGGGCTGAACTAGGCCAAGCCTCAGCCTGCCAATGCAGACAATGATTACGGTACTGCATTATATTATGCTCATCTATAAGAGACAATGAGGTGGATCTCTCTCTCTCCCCTTTCTCTCTCTTTGGTGGTAAATTCTAAGTGGATCCCAGACACCTCACTCACTCACACACACGCCACACACACACACACACACACGCCTCACACACACGCCTCACACACACGCCACACTCTCACCTGCCACACTCTCACCTGCCTCACACTCACCTGCCTCACACTCTCACCTGCCTCACTCTCTCACCTGCCTCACACTCTCACCTGCCTCACACCTCACACTCTCACCTGCCTCACACCTCACACTCTCACCTGCCTCACACTCTCACCTACCTTACGCCTCACACCTCACTCTCACGCCTCACACCTCACTCTCACGCCTCACACCTCACTCTCACGCCACACACCTCACTCTCACGCCACACACCTCACTCTCACGCCACACACCTCACTCTCACGCCACACACCTCACTCTCACGCCACACACCTCACTCTCACGCCACACACCTCACTCTCACGCCACACACCTCACTCTCACGCCACACACCTCACTCTCACGCCACACACCTCACTCTCACGCCACACACCTCACTCTCACGCCACACACCTCACTCTCACGCCACACACCTCACTCTCACGCCACACACCTCACTCTCACGCCACACGCCACACACCTCACGCCACACACCTCACTCTCACGCCACACACCTCACTCTCACGCCACACACCTCACTCTCACGCCACACACCTCACTCTCACGCCACACACCTCACTCTCACGCCACACACCTCACTCTCACGCCACACACACCTCACTCTCACGCCACACACACCTCACTCTCACGCCACACACACCTCACACACACGCCTCACTCACCTCACACACACGCCTCACTCACCTCACACACACGCCTCACTCACCTCACACACACGCCTCACTCACCTCACACACACGCCTCACTCTCACACTCCTCACTCACCTCACACACACGCCTCACTCACCCACACCTTACCCACTCACAGCCACACACACACACACACACACACACACCTGGTCCTCTCGCTCGCTCACCCTTCCGCTCGCCCGCCCGTCCTCTCGCTCTCCCACCTGGCCTTTCTCGCCCACCTGCCCTCTCTCTTGCACCCTTTCTTTTCTTTCGTTCTTTCTTAGCACTGGGCGTCCTAGATCCTGAGTTCTGTTACAGCACCTTAGGGAGCCAGGCGAGGAGGGTTAGAGAAAGGGTGGGTTTGGGCTGGGAGATCTGGGTGTTGTCATTGAAGTCACAGTTGTCCTATATTAGCAACACACTTGGGCTGAAACGTAATACAGGTAGCCAATGCTACAGATCAGTTTAATAAATAGTTAGGGAGAGAATGAGGGGGAAGAAAGAGAAGTGTGGGTTATAGGTTGGAGTGGTGTCAGAACGTACATTCAAACTACTGTATTCTATTAAATCGTGACCACTGGTGTGATGGCGAATAAAGCCTTTGACTGTGTTCCCCCATATCTGTGTGTGATATGATGCAGTGCGAGAGCTCCTGTTCCCATTTGTTACCTCTAGGACTTGATCCAATTAACGCACGCAGACACACACACTATCCACCCTGGCCAAAGTGCTGCCTAGTTAATCTTACCCTTGACCTACTCTCACAGTACTTGTCAAATAAGTTTTGAGTTCAGTGCCGGGCTCCTAGGAGCAGTCTATCACATGATGCCGGTAGGAAAGTAAGGGTATGCATTGCATTAAGCTCTGTCTCACTTCAGAATTGGACGTTCATCCATGTTTATCAAACGTCAAATTTCGAAGTGGTTCTCTCGGCTAGATGGAGCCTACAGAGATGACCGCCTCGCTTCTAGTCCTTAAGAAACTATGCAGTATTTAATTTTGTATGTATTATTTCTTACATTGTTAGCCCAGAAAAGTATTATTACATACAGCCTGGAAGAACTATTGGACACACACACTATCCACCCTGGCCAAAGTGTCAACTTACCAACATTACGACTTTTTCGAAGCAGATCCTTTGTTCGCGCCATTGGACATTGGATCTAATCCCAGAAGCCGACTCGAAACAAAGTCGCCACAGAAGAGGTAGATGGAGCGGCCTCCTGGTCAGACTTCGAAGGCATGCACACCTCCCACCGCTTCCGAGTATATTACTTGCCAATTTTTTTATTTTACCTTTATTTAACTAGGCAAGTCAGTTAAGAACAAATTCTTATTTTCAATGACGGCCTAGGGACAGTGGGTTAACTGTCTGTTCAGGGGCAGAACGACAGATGTGTACCTTATCAGCTTGGGGACTTGAACTTGCAGCCTTTCGGTTACTAGTCCAACGCTCTAACCACTAGGCTACACTGCTGCCCCATATTACTTGCCAATGTCCAGACAAGGTAGACAAAATTAGGGCAAGGGTTGCTTTCCAGAGAGACATCAGAGATTGTAACACTCTCTGTTTCACGGAAACATGGCTCTCTCGGGATATGTTGTCGGAGGTGGTACAGCCACCAAAATTCTTCATGCATCGAGCCGACAGAAATAAACATCTCTTTGGAAATGTGTGTGTGTGTATGGTACATGATTAACGACTCATGGTGTAATCGTAACAACCATACAGGAACTCGAGTCCTTTTGTTCACCAGATTTAGAATTCCTTACAATCAAATGCCGTCCATATTATCGCCCAAGAGAATTCTCGTCTGTGATTGTCACAGCCGTGCATATCCCCGCTCAAGCCGATAACACGATGGCCCTCAAGGAATTTCACTGGACTCTATGCAAACTAGAATCCATATATCCTGAGGGTGCATTTATTGTAGCTGGGGATGTTAACAATGCAAATTTGCGAACAAGGCTACCTAAATTCTACCAGCATATTGATTGTAGCACTTGTGCGGGCAATAAACTGAATCACTTCTACTCTTTAACTTCCGCTAAGCATACAAGGCCCTCCCCCACCCTCCCTTCGGCAAATCCGACCACGACTCCATTTTTTGCTAATACTGTCCTATAGGCAGAAACTCGACCAGGATGTGCCCGTGACAAGAACTATTCAACGCTGGTCTGAACAATCGAACGGGCGAGCAAGCGGATGGGCGGGCAAGCGGGCGGACGGGTGGGCGAGCAAGCAAGAGAGGACGAGCGTGTTTGTGTGAGAGGTGTGTGTGTAAAGATTGCTTTGATCACGCAGACTGGGAAATGTTCCGGGCAGTCTCGGAGAATAACATTGATTCACACGCTGATTCTGTGAGTGTGTTTATGGAAGTGCATTGGAGATATATCCACTGTGACTATTAAAAACTACCCTAAGCTATGGCTGGGCGGTATACCGTATTTTACTATGTACCGGTATTAATGCACGGACCAGTCTGGGTTTTTACTTTACCTTCTATTACAGTATTTTAATGTTTGGTTTGTTAAATGTGATACACCGTGAGTAACGTCCATGTGTATAGTTTACTCTGCTAACTGAGTCATCCCTCTCTCCTCTCTCTCTCTCTCCGTGCGGCTTTCCACACAGACCTAGTCCCACCCGTCACTCAAGGAGCGCATGTTGTTGCTTGACCACGAGACACTTTCATTCAGTCTGCATGGTCAATGCAGCACATGCAACAATGTTGATGATAATGTTGTTTCCACTTTGATCTTAATATAAATCCACAAACATTCTACAATTACAGTTTTCTATAATTTTCTATAATATACGTTTTCTATAATTACAATACTTGTGTTTCTTACATCTGTAAACAGCTAGTTTGTATTTTCTTAGCAAGTTCAGCTAAATCGTGTTAGCCACTAATGCTAATCGCTAGTTGGTCAGAGCAAACGTAGCTGGCTAATACAGCCTGATACCAGTGCTGGTGGAGGCCTAAATCAGCATGTTTGTGCAACAGTATCTTCTAAATCAAAGAGGAATAGGCGAAGCATGAATATGTTGGCTATATGAATAAAGATTTAATGTAGCCAAAGATTATAGGGTCCCCTAGGGAACTCTGAATATCACTTTGGCTCCAACCCTGTCACAACAACTCATCCATGGCATTTTCATTTGTCATGTCAAACACTGTATTCAAAGTGCCCACTATTATTTATATTTTAACTATATAATTAGAATAAACATTCTATTTCCATGATTCCAAAAGTTCACCCAAGTGTTTTTGATCTAAATCTCAATTGCAACATTTGGTTAAAAATAAGGCCTAGTATTTTTGCAAATATCATGGCAGTGTGGAAATTCTTATGAGTGCAGGAAATGCAGAAATTGATGGAAATGCAGGAAATTATTTTAGGTTTAATTGAACAGTATAAAATAATCAGAATGGAGAAAGACCGATTTTGAAATCATTTAGAATAAATGTGTTGCCACCCTAGGGACACGCAGTACTCATAAAGCAAATGTGGAACTTTTATTAATCCAAAACATAAAATACCATCAAATACCATCATACTGTCAATTTGAAAAATACCATATGATATTTTGGCCTTATCACCCAGCTCTACCCTAACCAGAGTCCGTGGATAGATGGCGGCATTCGCACAAAACCGAAAGCTCGAACCACTGCATTTAACCATGGAAATAGGTCTGGGAATATGTAGGAATATAAACAGTTTAGCTATTCCCTCTGCAAGGCAATCAAACAAGCAAAATGTCGGTATAGGGACGAAGTGGAGTCACAATTCAATGGCTCAGACACGAGACATATGTGGCAGGGACTACAGACAATCACGAACTACAAAAATAAAACTAACCACGTCACCGACACCGTCTTGCTTCCAGACAAACTAAACGCCTTCTTTGCCCACTTGGAGGATAATACAGTGCCGCCAACGTGGCCTGCTACCAAGGACTGCGCCCGCACCCCCCTCCTTCTCCGTGGCTGACTTGAGTATGACATTTAAACTTGTTAACCCTCGCAAGGCTGCCGGCCCAGACGGCATCCCTAGCCGGCACCCTTAGACCAGCATCCCGGAGTCACCTCTTCACTGATAGACGTTGAGACTGGTGTTTTGCGGGTACTATTTAATGAAGCTGCCAGTTGAGGACTTGTGAGGTGTCTGTTTCTCTAACTAGAGGTAGGCATGGTAGGCAAGTTGAGAACAAGTTCTCATTTACAATTGCGATCTGGCCAAGGAAAAAGCAAAGCAGTTTGACACATACAACAACAGAGTTACACATGGAGTAAAACAAACAGTCAATAATACAGTAGAAAAATAAGTCTATATACAATGTGAGCAAATGAGGTGAGATAAGGCAGGTAAGGCAAAAAAAAGGCCAGAGTGGCGAAGTAAATACAATATAGCAAGTAAAACACTGGAATGGTAGATTTGCAAAGTAGAGTGAAATAATGGGGTGCAAATGAGCTAAATAAATAAATACAGTAGGGGGAGAGGTAGTTTGGGCTAAATTATAGATGGGCTATGTACAGGTGCAGTAATCTGTGAGCTGCTCTGACAGCTGGTGGTTAAAGCTAGTGAGGAAGATAAGTGTTTCCAGTTTCAGAGATTTTTGTAGTTCATGCCAGTAATTGGCAGCAGAGAACTGGAAGGAGAGGCGGCCAAAGGAAGAATTTGTTTTGGGGGTGACCAGAGATATACCTGCTGGAGCGCCTGCTACAGGTGGGTGCTGCTATGGTGACCAGCTGGAGCTAGCTGAGATAAGGGGGGACTTTACCTAGCAGGGTCTTGTAGATGACCTGGAACCAGTGGGTTTGGCAACGAGTATGAAGCGAGAGCCAGCCAACGAGAGCGTACAGGTCGCAGTGGTGGGTAGTATATGGGGCTTTGGTGACAAAACAGATGGCACTGTGATAGACTGCATCCAATTTATTGAGTAGGGTATTGGAGGCTATTTTGTAAATGACATCGCCGAAGTTGAGGATCTGTAGGATGGTCAGTTTTACAAGGGTATGTTTGGCCGTATGAGTGAAGGATGCTTTGTTGTGAAATAGGAAGCCAATTCTAGATTTAACTTTGGATTCGAGATGTTTGATGTGAGTCTGGAAGGACAGTTTAGTCTAACCAGACACCTAGAATATGTGGACAACTACAAATACCTAAGTCAGAGCCGTCCAGAGTAGTGATGTTGGACAGGCGGGCGGGTGCAGGCAGCGATCGGTTGAAGAGCATGCATTTACTTTTACTTGTATTTAAGAGCAATTGGATGCCACGGAAGGAGAGTTGTATGACATTGACGCTCGTCTGGAGGGTTGTTAACAGTGTCCAAAGAACGGCCAAAAGTATACAGAATGGTGTCGTCTGCCAGCAGCAGGAGCAACATCATTGATGTATACAGAGAAGAGTCGGTCCAAGAATTGAACCCTGAGGCACCCCCATAGAGACTGCCAGAGGCCCGGACAACAGGCCCTCCGATTTGACACACTGAACTCTATCAGAGAAGTAGTTGGTGAACCAGGCGAGGCAATCATTTGAGAAACCAAGGCTATCGAGTCTGTCGATGAGGATGTGGTGATTGACAAAGTTCAAAGCCTTGGCCAGATCAATGAATACGGCTGCACAGTATAGTTTCTTATTGATGGTGGTTAAGATATCTTTTAGGACCTTGAGTGTGGCTGAGGTGCACCCATGACCAGCTCTGACCACCAGATTGCATAGCGGAGAAGGTATGGTGGGATTCGAAATGGTCGGTAATCTGTTTGTTGACTTGGCTTTCGAAGACCTTAGAAAGGCAGGGTAGGATAGATATAGGTCTGTAGCAGTTTGGGTCAAGAGTGTCCCCCTCTTTGAAGAGGGGGATGACCGCAGCTGCTTTCCAATCTTTGGGAATCTCAGACGACACGAAAGAGGTTGAACAGGCTGGTAATAGGGGTTGCAACAATTTCGGTGGATAATTTTAGAAAGAAAGGGTCCAGATTGTCTAGCCCGGCTGATTTGTAGGGGTCCAGATTTTGCAGCTCTTTCAGAACATCAGGGAAAGCTTGGGTGAGTTGCTGTGGGGGGTGCAGTGCTGTTGATCGGGGTAGGGGTAGCCAGGTGGAAAGCATGGCCAGCCTTAGAAAAATGCTTATTGAAATTCTCAATTATAATGGATTTATCGGTGGTGACAGTGTTTCCTATCCTCAGTGCAGTGGGCAGGTGTTCTTATTCTCCATGGACTTTACAGTGTCCCAGAACTTTTTGGAGTTTGTGTTGCAGGAAGCAAATTTCTGCTTGAAAAAGCTAGCCTTGGCTTTTCTAACTGCCTGTGTATATTGGTTTCTAGCTTCCCTGAAAAGTTGCATATTACGGGGGCTATTCAATGCTAATGCAGAATGCCACAGGATGTTTTTGTGTTGGTTAAGGGCATTAAGGGCAGTCAGGTCTGGAAAGAACCAAGGGCTAAATCTGTTCCTGGTTCTAAATTTCTTGAATGGGGCATGCTTATTTAAGATGGTGAGGAAAGCATTTAAAAACAAATAACCAGGCATCCTCTACTGACGGGATGAGGTCAATATCCTTCCAGGATACCCCGGCCAGGTCGATTAGAAAGGCCTGTTCGCTGAAGTGTTTCAGGGAGCTTTTGATAGTGATGAGTGGAAGTCGTTTGACCGCTGACCCATTACAGATGCAGGCAATGGCTGAGATCTTGGTTGAAAACAGCAGAGGTGTATTTAGAGAGCAAGTTGGTTAGGATGATATCTATGAGGGTGCCCGTGTTTACGGCTTTGGGGTGGTACCTGGTAGGCTCATTGATCATTTGTGTGAGATTGAGGGCATCAAGCTTAGATTTTGGATGGCGGGGGTGTTAAGCATGTTCCAGTTTAGGTCGCCTAGCAGCACGAGCTCTGAAGATAGATGGGGGGCAATCAGTTCACATATGGTGTCCAAAGCACAGCTGGGGGCAGAGGGTGGTCTATAGCAGGCGGCAATGGTGAGAGACTTGTTTTTAGTGTGGTGGATTAAAAAAAAAAAAAGTAGAGGTTCAAATTGTTTGTTTACAGACCTGGATAGTAGGACAGAACTCTGCAGGCTATCTCTGCAGTAGATTGCAACACCACCCCATTTGTCTGAAAATGTTGTAGTTAGGGATGAAGATTTCAGAATTTTTGGTCTTCCTAAGCCAGGATTCAGACACGGCTAGAACATTCGGGTTGGCTGAGTGTGCTAAAGCAGTGAATAAAACAAACTTAGGGAGGAGGCTTCTAATGTTAACATGCATGAAACCAAGGCTATTACGGTTACAGAAGTCAAAAGAGATCCTGCGGAATAGGAGTGGAGCTAGGCACTGCAGGGCCTGGATTCAGCTCTACACCACCAGAGGAACAGAGGAGGAATAGGATAAGTGTACGGCTAAAAGCCATGAGATTTGGTTGTCTAGAATGTCCGGAGTAAAAGGAGGTTTCTGGGGGCGATAAAATAGCTTCAAGGTATAATGTACAGACAAAGGTATGGTAGGATGTGAATACAGTGGAGGTAAACCTAGGTATTGAGTGATGATGAGAGAGATATTGTCTCTATAAACATAATTGAAACCAGGTGATGTCATCGCATGTGTGGATGGTGGAACTGAAAGGTTGGATAAGGTATAATGAGCAGGGCTAGAGGCTCTACAGTGAAATAAGCCAATAAATACTAACCAGAACACTAACCAGAACAGTAATGGACAAGGCATATTTACATTAAGGAGAGGCATGCTTAGTCGAGTGATCATAAGGGTCCAGTTAGTAGTGAGGTTGGTTGGGGTAACAGCGATTCAGACAGCTAGCCGGGCTATCGGTAGCAAGCTAGCATAGGATGGAGGTCTGTTTTTAGCCACCTTGTGCGTTTCCGTTGGTAGATTAGTGGGGTTCCGTGTGGTGGAGGGGATCAATCCAATTGGCAAAATAGATATTGTTATAGTGACCCAAGAAAAAATGTCTAATAGATCTATTCAGATAGCTGCCGATAAGACGGCTAACAATTAGCGGGCCGCAGATGGGTGTTCAGGTAAGGTCGCGACGGAGGGGCCAGTTGGATAACTCCCTCGGGCAGATAACGTCGGTACTCCAGTCGTGAAGGCCCGGTGGGGCTCCGCGTCGGCAGTAAAACGGGTCCGGATAGGTGATTGTAGCCCAGGAGTGGCTGATGGAACTCTTCAGCTGGCTAACTCCGGAATAATTTATGTTTGCTACGGGATCGACGTAAGCCAATAGTCACACAGATAGCAGCTAGCTAGCTGCAAGATCCAGGTGTAAATGTCCAGAGCTTTCGGTTGAAATCTGGGGATATGGAGCGAAAAATTGGTCCGGTATGTTCTGGTCTGAGTCGCGTTGTACAAAACTGGCGATAGCTTTTCAAGCTAAAGGATAGCTGATGACCATCAACCGTGGTTAGCTGAATACTAATGTTAGCCAGTAAACTGGCTAGCTTCTGGCTAGCTTCTGGCGTCTGTTGTGGATTTCAGATTTGAGGTAAATAATACTTTTTTTTTAAATTGGTGAGGCGGGTTGCAGGAGAGTGTTTTAAAGTTGAGTTTTTGGAAAAGAAAATGCATAAAATATATGCGAAGAAAGATGTATGTACATCTATATATATATACGGGACACGACGAGACGAGGACAAAGGACGTCTGACTGCTATGCCATCTTGGAGAATGTACTTGTCCTCTTGCTCAGTCTTGCACCAGGGCCTCCCACTCTTTCTATTCTGATTTGAGACAGTTTGAGCTGTTCTGTGAAGGGAGTAGTACACAGCATTGTTCGAGATCTTCAGTTCCTTGGGGATTTCTCGCATGGATTAGCCTTCATTTCTCAGAACAAGAATAGACTGAGTTTCAGAAGAAAGTTATTTGTTTCTGGCCATCTTGAGCCTGTAATCGAACCCACAAATGCTGATGCTCCAGATACTCAACTATTCTAAAGAAGGTCAGTTTTATTGCTTCTGTAATCAGAACAACAGTTTTCAGCTGTGCTAACATAATTGCAAAAGGGTTTTCTAATGATCAATTTGTCACGACTTTTGCCGAAGTCGGCTCCTCTCCTTGTTCGGGCGGTGTTCGGCAGTCGACGTCACCGGTTTTCTAGCCATCGCCACGCCACTTTTCATTGTTCCATGTGTTTTCTTGTTTCCTCGCACACCTGGTTTACATTCCCTAATCACACTACATATATTTTCCCTCTGTAACGAGACAGCCTATAGGGAGGAGGTGAGGGCACTCAGTGTGGTGTCAGGAAAACAACCTCTCACTCAACATCCTCTCACTCAACATCCTCTCACTCAACATCAACAAAACAAATGAGATGATCGTGGATTTCAGGAAACAAAGGGAGCAACCCCCCTATCCACATCGATGGGATGTCGAGGCTGAAGAAATTTGGCTTGTCACCTAAAACCCTTTTACAGATGCACAATTGAAAGCATCCTGTCAGTCTGTATCACCGCCTTGTACAGCAACTGCACCGCCCACAACCATATGGCTGTCCAGAGAGTGGTGTGGTCTGCACAACGCATCACCGGGGGCAAACTACCTGCCCTCCAGGACAACTACAGCACCCGATGTCACAGGATGGCCAAAAAGATCATCAAGGACAACAACCACCCAAGCCACTGTCTGTTCACCATGCTACCATCCAGAAGGCGAGGTCAATACAGGTGCATCAAAGCTGGGACCGAGAGACTGATAGAAGCTGTTTATCTCAAGGCCATCAGACTGTTAAACAGCAATCAATAACACAGAGAAGCTGCTGCCTATATACAGACTCAAAATCATTGGCGACTTTAATAAATGGATCACTAGTTACTTTAATAATTCCACTTTAATGTTTACATATTTTATCTCACATATGTATATACTGTATTATTTGGGGGCATGCACAATATATCAGTGAACATATCGGAATCGGAGGATATTCGTTAAAAATGCCAACATCGGCATCAGCCCGATAGTTTAACGCCGAAGTGCAAAACCGATGTCAAAGCTGACGTGCATACGTGACGTGACCACATGAAATTTTGTGCTACAAGTGCAACACAGCATTCCTAACCTAGCCCACAATGTCTGCTGTGTGGAGCGAGCAGTCATTTGAAAGAGTAAGAGAATTTCAGCGAAACAACTCAAAGGCGAAATCCATTAATGCCAAGATAATGGAATTCTTTGCCCTTCACGATCAACTGTACTAGGTTTGCTTTCGCCGACTGGTCGAGCACCGGTACACAAGTTGCCCTACCGGAGTTGCACAGTAATGGCGTCACTGCTATTAGCTTCACAACGTACTATGGAACGCCCTTTGGTTATTTTGCATGTCAAAAAAATATACTCGTCACATTACACTTTGACACATTAAGCTTTTAATTTCACGCGTCAAATAACACAGTTCTAATTAAAGAATGTTGTGTGTTCTGAATTTGCACGTGCAAGCCAAGCGCCACCACTATCAGTAGTACTGTCAAAGCTGTACAAAAAAAGTCCGCAGACGAGCAAAATCCGGCCACGAACGATGTGTTCACAATACCACGTTGATAATAAAGCATTATTTCATCGACCGCAACTTCTGGGGTAGCTAGCTTTAGTTTGGTACCTAGCTAGCTCCAATACAACCAGCCTGAAAACAATGACCAGTAGAAACTGCAGTCATTTGAATTATTCTTAGCAATGATTTAGGAATCCTTGTAAATATTAGCTAGGTAGGCACTTGTTGTACGCCTATTGAAATTGAACTTCAGTTCATGAAAATAAATAGCTAGCCAGCTACTTAACCCTGTTACCCAAAGCTAACGTTATAAGCAGCCAGCTAGCTTCATCTGGCTAGTGAGGCTCTACTGGACCGGGTTATGTGTTGTGAAGCTAGCCACAATAAGGATTAGGCACAATAGTGGAATTTGCGGTTTGCCTTCAAAATAAACGTACCTCCTTTGAAAGGGATGCAGAAGGTTACAATTGGTGTTGTCATGCCATATTTAGACTATATCATGTTAAACAAAGTTTGAATGAGAAGCAATAGAATGAGGTATCAGTCTACTCGGTGACACCCACAGAACACGGCTGTGAAGAGTCTATGCAATTATTAGCGTTGTAGCTCTTGTCGCGGGACTGTGACTGTGAAATCACCTCCCCAGTCAGCCCATTGTGTGTATTGACATTCATATTGCATTGTACAGCTTTACCTAAGGATTGGGGATCAAGGATTGGGGATCAATGAAATGGGGTATCAGTCTACTCAATACCCACAATATTTTTTCCCAGCTACTCCAAAACATCCACGCAGTATTGTTTTTCCTCAGGAATAGTGTTCAATACACATGGGTGTATTGAATAAATGTGGCTCACTTCAGTTGTTTCCAAGTCCCGCAATAAGAGCTACGACGCTAATGTTCTCTGGGAGTCACTGAGTAGTCTGATACCCCATGTCATTGATCCACAACCCATAGGTAAGGCTGTACAGTGAAATACGTATGCCCCCAATGCAATTCTAAAGTATAATACATTCAGCGTGATTTCAACAGATTTGTCAAATTAACAAATTGTCTTTTGTTGATTTTTATATAACATTCCAACCTCGTTTAGCTTTATCTATTCAATTATGGCACTATTCTACTATTTGTATTCATTTGCATCACTGTCAATTACATACTTTTGTTTTGAAGGATAACACTCTTGTGGCTAATCCTTATTGTGGCTAGCTTCACATAGATAGGTCCGACCACCATTAATCAACTAAGTGTCTTATAAATTAGGGTTATAACCCTAAATTAGGGTTATACTAACTATATAGCTACTGAAACAGATGTTGTTTTGCTATGTTTTTGAGGAAGAACATTGTTTGCATCCATGAGCTAGCTAGCTTTTTTTATTTTTATGACCAGCACTGTAGGTGCCCGAGACAACTTTACCAGCATCATAGCATACGTATCGATGAATCGTTGTGATATATGAAATACGAGTGATAGCGTAATCAACGTGTAATAACTACGTAATAAATGTATCAATGTGTTCAATTATTACGTGACGTGCAGTCATATTCAGGTCTTGATTGGTCAACAAGCTTATTTGACACGTCAAATAGACCCGAACAGCTTTCCATAGTATGAGAAATCCTGGTTGAGAATGAAACGACTGAACAACGAAACAGCACAGCAAATAAGTGAAAGAAATAGGTTTTGATTGTTGGCATTACGTATTACTAGTAAAACAAAGCAACTTTTTGGTGTGTGTGACCTTTTTAACTAGGCAAGTCAGTTAAGAACAAATTCTTACAATGATAGCCTACCCCGTCCATACCTGCACCACGGTGGGCCAATTGTGCGCTGCCCTATGGGACTCTCAATCACGGCTGGATGTGATACAGCCTGGATTCGAACCAGGGACTGTAGTGACTCCTCTTGCACTGAGATGCAGTGCCTTAGACTGCTGTGTGTGTGTGTGCGCGTGTGTACTATTTAACTGTACTAGAATGCTTAAAAGGCATACATTTTAAATATCTGTTATCGGTATTGTTTTTTTTGCCCAAAAAATATGGGATATCGGCCAAAAATGTCATAACGGTGCGTAACTATTTTTATACTATCTTCTGCATCGTGCCTATGCCGCTCTGTCATCGCTCATCCATATATGTATATGGACATATTCTTATTCCATCTCTTTAGATTTTTGTATATTAGGTCGTTTTTGTGGAATTGTTAGTCTAGCAATATCTAGCAAGAAATCTATCGGAATTAGACACACAAGCATTTCGCTACACCCGCATTAACATCTGCTAACCATGTGTATGTGACCAATAAAATGTGATTTGATTTTAAGTATAGGCATTAACTCTAAATTATTAAGGTTTGGGATAGGCTTAAAAAACATGCAAAAAAAAAAAAACTTCATCACTGGATTCGAACATGCAACCTTTTGGATTAAAGACAGATGCTTACACCCACCCACCATCCCTAACTCCTTTGCAAAACTGAAACGTACTTGAAGGTAACAGCTCTCACTGTTGCCCCTAGTGGCCGGTTTTTCTTCTGATGTCCTCAGACATGGATGGACGTCAAATACTGACTTGTATCACGGGTGACCTGGTTGCCGCATTGACATTCTGTGTCTGAGGATTCGGGCTAGATTATTCTCCAACCCATCTTTCCATCCCCTCTATGGTCCATTTGGTTTATTAAGTGCTGTGTCAATGCTGTATCGCCTGTGAGACTGGATGACAACAGTGACGTTTGTTTCAAATGTTAGGGCTGTTTTTCCAAAATAAGTTAAATCCTCTGTTTTGTTTCCTTACCACAATACTAACGAGCATCGCGATACTGGTATCGTCCTGGCCTTAGTGCATATTTGTGTGTATGCATGCCTGTGAGTAGGTCGAAAGGTGCCTGTCTGTGAATGTCAGTGAGTATGTGTGCTTGCATGGGGTGCGGCTTTGTATGTGCATTATGGATCTGTATCATGGAGTTTTTCTTTGTGTGTGTGTGTGTGTGTGTAAAAGTCTAAAAGTGGATCTTTAAGAGCAGTCTGGTCGTCTGTGTAGATGACCTCACACTCAGTGGTCTGGTCGCCTGGCCAACACACTGATGTAAGCCCATCAACTAAACATGCAGTACTGCTTGTCTACTGGAAAACGGAGGCCGATGGGTCTACTGGTTAGCCTCTCGTATACTGTAAGGTCATTAGATCTCAAAGGCCAGGATGTTTCATAGAGGGTCTGTCTCTCTAATGGTGTTGCTTCCTCTTTTATGAAAGGCCCCACTGTTGATCATACTGTCACAATGGATGATGTGTGATGAGATTATTTTATGGTACTTGTGTGGTAAATCCAAAGGCTATTGTCTATATTTGGGTGGACAGTGAAGTGATATTCTACTTGTGGGGTAAGTTTTTACATTGTGCATAAGTAGAGCAATTTTCTACGTTCTGCATCACTCTGTCAAGGGAAATATAGTGTTCTTTCTAACAAAGTTATCTACATGTAACACTGTGTACAAAACATTAGGAACACCTTCCTAATATTGATTTGCACACCCTTTTTTCTTCAGAACAACCTCAATTTGTCGGGGCATGAACCCTGCGTTCCACAGGGATGCTGGCCCATATTGACAATGCTTCCCACAGTTGTCAAGTTGGCTCGATGTCCTTTGGGTGGAGGACCATTCTTGATGCTCAACAGTTTCCTGTGTGTGTGAAAAACCCAGCAGTGTTGCAGTTCTTGACACACTCAAACTGGTGCGTCTGGCACTTAATACCATACCCCGTTCAAAGGCACTTAAATCTTTTGTCCTGCCCATTCACCCTCTGAAAAGCACACATACACAATCCATGTCTCAATTTCTCAAAGTTTAAAAGTCCTTCTTTAACCTGTCTCCTCCCTTTCATCTATACTGACTCAAGTAGATTTAACAAGTGACATCACAAAATGATTATACTTTGTAGTGTAGTGTATGTGGACACATGCTCGTCGAATATCTCATTCCAAAATCATGGGCATTGATATGGAGTTGGTCCCCCCTTTGCTGCTATAACAGCCTCCACTTTTCTGGGAAGGCTTTCCACTAAATGTTGGAACATTGCTGCGGGGACTTCCATTCAGCCATGCGCATTAGTAAGGTTGGGCACTTATGTTTTAGGCCAGTGGTTCCCAAACTTTTTTATAGTCCCGTACCCCTTTAAACATTTAACCTCCAGCTGCGTACCCCCTCTAGCACCAGGGTCAGCGCACTCTCAAATGTTTTTTTTTTCTGCCGTCATTATACATAAGAATGCACTATGATACATTTATACATAAGAATGAGTGCGGTTTTTGTCACAACCTGGCTCGTGGGAAGTGATGAAGAGCTCTTATAGGACCAGGGCACAAATAATAATATAATAATCAATAATTTTGCTCTTTATGTAGCTATCTTACATATAAAACCTTATTTGTTCATCAAAAATTGAGTAATTCACCACAGGTTAATGAGAAGGGTGTGCTTGAAAGGATGCACATAACTCCTCAATGTTGTGTTGTATTTTTTATTTTTTTTAACCTTTTATTTAACTAGGCAAGTCAGTTCAGAACAAATTCCTATTTACAATGACGGCCTAGGAACAGTGGGTTAACTGCCTTGTTCAGAGGCAGAACAACAGAATTGTACCTTGTCAGCTCGGGGATTCAAACTAGCAACCTTTTTGTTACTGGCCCAACGCTCTAACCCCTAGGCTACCTGCTGCGTATTGGAGAGAGTCTGTCTTAAATCATTTTCCACACACAGTCTGCCTGTATTTAGTTTTCATGCTAGTGAAGGCCGAGAGTCCACTCTCACATAGGTACGTGGTTGCATAGGGCATCAGTGTCTTAACAGCTTGTTTTGCCAAGGCAGGATACTCGGAGCGCCGCCCTATCCAGAAATCTGTCAGTGGCTTCTGATTTTAAAATACATTTTCACAGAACTGCTTGTTGCAATTTCGATGTGGCTCTCTTGTTCAGATATCTGTAAGTGGACTGACTGGAGGCTGGACATGAAAGGGATAAAGAATCAAGTTTATCATCCGTTCGGGAAAGTACCTGCGTAATTGCGCACCCAACTCACTCAGGTGCTTCGCTATATCACATTTGACATTGTCTGTAAGTTTGAGGTAATTTGCACACGAAAAATCATACAATGATGGAAAACCTGTGTGTTGTCCTTAACGCAGACTGAGAAGAGCTCCAACTTCTTAGTCATAGCCTCAATTTTGTCCCACACATTGAATATAGTTGCGAGTCCCTGTAATCCTAGATTCAGATCATTCAGGCAGGAAAAAACATCCCTCAGATCGGCCAGTCATGTGAGAAACTCGCCATCATGCAAAGCGGTCAGACAAGTGAAAATGATGGTCAATAAATAAAACTTTAAGCTCGTCTCTCAATTCAAAACAACATGTCAATACTTTGCCCCTTAATAACCAGCACACTTCTTCTCTATGTTGTAAAAGCGTTACATGGTCGCTGCCCATATCATTGCACAGTGCAGAAAATGCACAAGAATTCAGGGGCCTTTATGGAAGAGTGGCAAGAAGAAAGACATTTCTTAAAGATATCCATAAAAAGTGTTGTTTAAAGTTTGCCACAAGCCACCTGGGAGACACACCAAACATGTGGAAGAAGGTGCTCTGGTCAGATGAAACCAAAATTGAACTTTTTGGCAACAACCCAAAACGTTATGTTTGGCGTAAAAGCAACACAGCTGAACACACCATCCACACTGTCAAACATGGTGGTGGCAGCATCATGGTTTGGGCCTGCTTTTCTTCAGCAGGGACAGGGAAGATGGTTAAAATTGATGGGAAGATGGATGTAGCCAAATACAGGACCATTCTGGAAGAAAACCTGATGGAGTCTGCAAAAGACCTGAGACTGGGACGGAGATTTGTCTTCCAACAATGATCAATGATCCAAAACATAAAGCAAAATCTACAATGGAATGGTTCAAAAATAAACATATCCAGGTGTTAGAATGGCCAAGTCAAAGTCCAGAACTGAATCCAATCGAGAATCTGTTGAAAGAACTGAAAACTGCTGTTCACAAATGCTCTCCATCCAACCTCACTGAGCTCGAGCTGTTTTGCAAGGAGGAATGGGAAAAAATGTCAGTCTCTCGATGTGCAAAACTGATAGAGACATACCCCAAGCGACTTACAGCTGTAATCGCAGCAAAAGGTGGCGCTACAAAGTATTAACTTAAGGGGGCTGAATAATTTTGCACACCCAATTTTTCAGTTTTTGATTTGTTAAAAAAGTTTGAAATATCCAATAAATGTCGTTCCACTTCATGATTGTGTCCCACTTGTTGTTGATTCTTCACAAAAAAATACAGTTTTATATCTTTATGTTTGAAGCCTGAAATGTGGCAAAAGGTCGCAAAGTTCAAGGGGGCCGAATACTTTCGCAAGGCACTGTACATACAATTTTAGCTTTTACCCCCTCTTCACCACCAGCAAATGGAGGAAACTTCACCAAAACTCAACGGGCACTAATGCGTTTTGGCCAGGATTACTGAGGAGAAGGCTGTTTTCATGAAAAGCTCTGTGGTAGCGTTGTGGCCTACTCTGTTCTACACTGTAATATAGGTTTTTAATTTTAATAGCAAACACATGGGTTCCCTCTAATGCCCAATTACACATCTATAGTGTGGTGTATTTTAGAGGGACTTAGTACTCCCTATGTACTCCCTTTAAAAAACATTTTTTTTATAGAAAATGTCTCAAACTCCTTGTCTGTTATTTTTGTGCGTGCATGCTTGGCCTGAAATGGTCGACCACTTCACTTGAAATTTTGCTTACTCATTCAATGACGTTATCTCTCTATACTGTTGTCACACACAATCTAATTCCAAAGTTCATCATAATCTGACATGAGCTCATTCAGCAGAACCAGGAAGTAAACAATGAGATGTGTTAAATGATACCATCATCAGAACAATGCATGAGAATGAATAGATCCCTGATTAGAGAGAGAATGAAAGGATGGGGTTTCGACTTACTCCTCTGGCGTGACAATGCTACTAACTGGAGATGATTCATGTCCCAGGTGGATGACATCACTTCCTGTTTGATTCCTTAATCTCCAAACATCCGGAGAGGGACGGGGAGGGGAGGCGTTTCCTGTGGAAGTTTGGGGTAAGTCCGAGGCTTTTATTCGCTCCTCATTACATCTATATTAGGGGTATGTTTTGACTGGCATCTGATTTTCCTCCAATAGCACCTCTAGTGTGCTGCAATATCTCACCTCTCTGTGACAAACACGTGTGCAGCCAATGACGGTGGGTGTCTTTTGACTTCTACACTCCTAACCTACCTTAGATGGCAAATGTCTCTCCCAAATGCATCTATATTCTCAGGTGGTGCACATGTCAGGTAGATCATATGATATAAGTAGTCAAAACATTGTCAATGGATGCACTATCTGCCTCTCTGTAGGTCATTCTAGTATTCCGCTCATAATATGACCCTTGGGGCATCTCTGTTCCACCACCCAGGAGCAGTCCTTATTGTGTTGTTTAGGCTATATAATCTTCACTCCCCATCTTTGGCATCCTGTGTTGTGCTAATACATTATTCTGGAGCCCAACCATGGACATTGCCCAAGGATATCATAATCACCAACTAATATCTATTATTCTCCTCATCTCTTGTAGGTCTGGGGTATTGTGTGTCATATAGGCCTGGCACAATTACCGTATAATTGAGTAACCGTTGATTATGGATGAAGACCGTCTTGAAATTAAAATAGCCAACAAAATGTTTTTTTGGGGGGGCATTACAGCTGACTGTAGACGGGAAGTCCAGTATTTGTGCGGTGTCCTTTTCTGCGTTTAACATGGATTCTTTACAACGTAATGACGCTTTGTTGCTCCTTGCTCAAACATGCAAGGTGTTGTAGCAAACAAGTATTTGGTTGCCTAGGCACTGCCCCTTCCCTGCAGTCAGGAGTGGCGTCAGGAGCAGAGGAGAAAATGTGCGTCTTTAAAACTAAATCGTGCTGTTCAAATGATTTATAACGTGTCCGCGGTCATCTGGCTGACCAATAAGTCATCCAAAATTCCATCAACGTCACAGCCCTAGTGTCTTAAACGTATAGGTATATATGTTTTTGAAGACAGTGTTTGTACTGAGTGTGTAGGCTGTTGTGTATTGTGAGTGTGTAGGCTGTTGTGTATTGCCTGCGTGTTCTTGTATTGTGTGAGTGTTATTCCCTGCTCTCTGGGTGTGGCAGCCTGGGGATTATACAGGTTAAGATAACAGCTGGTGACCCATATCCTCTCTGCCCACAGAGTATGGATGGCTATGATCGGATCGCCACAGACGATATGTCAGAGTCAATGGTTAACATTACTTACTGTAGTGTGTGTGTGTGACACATGCATGTGTATACATACAGTGCATGAGTGATTTCTCCAGAAGGATAATTGTCCAGTCCAAGGAATGGCATCCTAAATATTTCATATTTCTAGAAAATGAAAATCCTTCACTGAGAACATGGAAATTAGGAAGTGAACTGGTGTTGGGAACTGGGCTGTGAGTATCTGATCCCAGGCAACCTTGTTGAAGTCAGGAGTGAGGAACGCCGTTGACTCTCAGTGAGGGGACTTTCCTCTGACCTGGCTGTGCATACTGCACTGAGGATTCAGAACAATGAGTCCCTACTACTCACAATGACTATTCACTCAGATATGCAGGTATGTTTATTTGATTTATGTCACCTTTTATTTAACCAGGTAGGCCAGTTGGGAAAAGTTCTAATTTACAGCTGCAACCTGTCCACGATAAAGCGAAGTAGTGCGACAAAAACAACAGTTACACATGGAATAAACAAACGTACAGTCAATAACACTAGAAAAATCAATGTACAGTGTGTGCAAATATTGTAAGATTAGGGAGGTAAAGGCAATAAATAGGCCATAGTGGCGAAATAATTACAATTTAGCATTAACACTGGAGTGATAGATGTGCAGATGTGCAAGTGGAGATACTGGGGTGCAAAGGAGCAAAACAAAAATTACAATATTGGGATGAGGTAGTTGGGTGGGCTATTCACAGATAGGGCTGTCTACAGGTGCAGTGATCGGTAAGCTGCTCATGCTTAAAATTAGTGAGGGAGATATAAGTCTCCAGTTTCAGTGACTTTTGCAATTCCAGTCATTGGCAGCAGAGAACTGTAAGGAAAGGCGGCCAAAGGAGGTGTTGGCTTTGGGGATGGCCAGTGAAATATACCTGCTGGAGCACGTGCTACGGGTGGGTGTTGCTAGGGTGACCAGTGAGCTGAGATAAGGGGGGGCTTTAATACTTATAGATTACCTGGAGCCAGTGGGATTGGCGACGGATATGTAGCGAGGGCCAGCCAATGAGAGCATACAGTTCGCAGTGGTGGGTAGCATATGGGGCTTTAGTGACAACATGGATGGCACTGTGATTGATAGACTACATCCAATTTGCTGAGTAGATTTTTGGAGGCTATTTTGTAAATGACATCCCCGAAGTCTAGGTTCGTTATGATAATCAGTTTTACGAGGGTATGTTTATTAGCATGAGTGAAGGAGGCTTTGTTGTGAAATAGGAAGCCAATTCTATATTTAATTTTGGATTGGACATGCTTAATTTGAGTCTGGAAGGAGAATTTACAGTCTAAACAGACACCTAGGTATTTGTATTTGTCCACGTATTCTAAGTCAACCGTCCAGAGTAGTGATGCTAGTCGTGCGGGGGGGTGCAGGCAGCAATCGGTTGAAGAGCATGTAGTTTAGTTTAACTAGCATTTAAGAGCAGTTGGAGGCCACGGAAGGGTTGTATGGCATTGAAATTTAAGTGTCCAAAGAAGGGACAAATGTATACAGAATGGTGTCGTCTGCGGTGGATCAGAGAATCACCAATAGCAAGAGCGACATAATTGATGAATACAGAGAAAAGTCGGCCAGAGATTCGAACCCTGTGGCACCCCCATAGACTGCCAGAGGTCCTGACAACAGGCCCTCTGGTTTGAAACACTGAACTTTATTTCAGAAGTAGTTGTTGAACCAGGCGAGGCAGTCATTTGAGAAACCAAGGCTATTGAGTCTGCCGATAAGAATGTGGTGATTGACAGAGTCGAAAGCCTTGGCCAGGTCGATGAAGACGGCTGCACAGTACTTTTATCGATGGCGGTTATGATACCGTTTAGGACCTTGAGCGTGGCTGAGGTGCACCCATGACCAGCTCGGAAACCTGATTGCATTGTGGAGAAGGTACGGTGGGATTCGAAATGGTCGGTGATCTGTTTATTAACTTAACTTTCAAAGATTTTAGATAGATATAGCTCTATAACAGTTTGGGTCTGGAGTGTCTCCCCTTTTGAAGAGGGGGATGACATCTGCAGCTTTCCAATCTTTGGGGATCTCAGATGATACCCAAGAGGTTGAATAGGTTAGCAATAGGGGTTGCAACAATTTCGGCTGATAAATTTAGAAAGAGGGTCCAGATTCTCGCTCATCTGATTTGTAGGGATCCAGATTTTGCAGCTCTTTTTAGAACATCAGCTATCTGGATTTGGGTGAAGGAAAAGCGGGGTGGGTGGGGTTAGCCAGGTGGAAAGTGTGGCCAGCAGTGGAAAAATGCTTACTGAAATTCTCGAATATCGTGGATTTATCGGTGTTGACTAACCTAAGTGCAGTGGGCAGCTGGGACGAGGTGTTCTTGTTCTCCTTGGACTTTAGTGTCCCAATACTTTTTGGAAATAGTGCCACAGGATGTAATTCTCTGTTAGGAAAGCAAAGGCTAGCTTTTTCAAGCTGGCTTTGTATATTGGTTCCTGACTTCCCTGAAAAGTTGCATATCGTGGGGGTTATTTGATGCTAATTCAGAACTTGTGCGTGTCAAGGGCAGTCAAGTCTGGGGTGAACCAAGGGCTCACTATCTGTTCTTAGTTGTAATTTTTTTGAATGGGGCATGCTTATTTAAGATGGTGAGGAAAGCACTTTTAAAGAGCAACCAGGTATCCTCTACTGACGGGATGAGGTCAATATCCTTCCAGGATACCCGGGCCAGGTCGATTGGAAAGGCCTGCTCGCTGAAGTGTTTTAGGGAGCGTTTGACCACGGACGCAGGCAATGAGGCAGTGATTGCTGAGATCCTGGTTGAAGACAGCAGAGGTGTATTTAGAGGGCAAGTTGGTCAAGATGATATCCAACAGGGTGCCCATGGTTATGGATTTTGGGGTTGTACCTGGTAGGTTCCATGATAATTTGCTTAGATTGTAGGACGGCCGGGGTGTTAAGCATATCCCAGTTTAGGTCACCTAACAGTACGAACTCTGAAGATAGATGGGGGCAATCAATTCACATATGGTGTCCAGGGCACAGCTGGGGGCTGAAAGGGGTCTATAACAAGCGGCAACCGTGAGAGGCTTATTTCTTGAAAGGTGGCTTTTTAAAAGTATAAGCTTGAACTGTTTGGGCACATTCCTGGATAGTATTACAGAACTTTGCAGGCTATCTCTGCAGTAGATTGTCACTCTGCCCCCTTTTGGCAGTTCTATCTTGACAGAAAATGTTGCAGTTGGATGGAAATTTCAGAATTTTTGGTGGCCTTCCTAAGCCAGGATTCAGACACAGCTAGGACATCCGGGTTGGAGTGTGTGTGTGAGAGGGAGAGAGCGCGTGTGGGAGGGAGGGAGCGTGTGTGTGTGGGGGAGGGGGGAGTGCACGCGAGCGAGAGGGGGGTAGTGCACGTCAGGGAGCGCGTGGGAGGGAGTGTGTGGGTGGGAGCGCGAGGGAGCGCGTGGGTGGGAGCGCGAGGGAGGGAGGGAGCGTGGGTGGGAGCGTGAGGGAGCGCGGCGGGAGCGTGAGGGAACGTGAGCGTGCGTGAGGGTGCGTGTGGGGGAGCGAGAGTGTGTGTGTGGGAGCGCGTGTGAGGGGGAGCGTGTGTGAGGGACCGTGTGTGTGAGGGACCGTGTGTGTGAGGGACCGTGTGTGTGTGTGTGAGGGACCGTGTGTGTGTGTGTGAGGGACCGTGTGTGTGTGTGAGGGACCGTGTGTGTGTGTGAGGGACCGTGTGTGTGTGTGAGGGACCGTGTGTGTGTGTGAGGGACCGTGTGTGTGTGTGAGGGACCGTGTGTGTGTGAGGGACCGTGTGTGTGTGAGGGAGCGTGTGTGTGTGTGTGTGTGTGTGTGAGGGAGCGTGTGTGTGTGTGTGTGTGTGAGGGAGCGTGTGTGTGTGTGAGGGAGCGTGTGTGTGTGTGTGAGGGAGCGTGTGTGTGTGTGTGAGGGAGCGCGTGTGTGTGAGGGAGCGCGTGTGTGTGAGGGAGCGCGTGTGTGTGAGGGAGCGCGTGTGTGAGGGGGAGCGCGTGTGTGTGAGGGAGCGTGTGTGTGTGTGTGTGTGAGGGAGCGTGTGTGTGTGTGAGGGGGAGCGCGTGTGTGTTTGTGAGGGGGAGCGCGTGTGGGAGGGAGCGTGTGTGTGAGGGAGCGCGTGTGTGAGGAGGAGCGCGTGTGTGTGTTTGTGAGGGGGAGCGCGTGTGTGAGGGAGCGTGTGTGAGGGAGCGTGCGCGTGTGTGTGAGGGAGCGCGTGTGTGTGAGGGAGCGCGTGTGTGAGGGGGAGCACGTGTGTTTGTGAGGGGGAGCGCGTGTGTGAGGGAGCGCGTGTGTGTGAGGGAGCGTGTGTGTGAGGGAGCGTGTGTGTGTGTGTGTGTGTGTGTGTGTGTGTGAGGGAGCGTGTGTGTGTGTGTGTGTGTGTGTGTGTGTGAGGGAGCGTGTGTGTGAGGGAGCGTGTGTGTGTGTGTGTGTGTGTGAGGGAGCGTGTGTGTGGGAGCGTGTGTGTGTGAGGGAGCGTGTGTGTGTGTGAGGGACCGTGTGTGTGAGGGACCGTGTGTGTGAGGGAGCGTGTGTGTGTGAGGGACCGTGTGTGTGTGTGTGTGTGTGTGAGGGAGCGTGTGTGTGTGTGTGTGTGTGTGTGAGGGAGAGAGTGTGTGTGTGTGTGTGTGAGGGAGCGTGTGTGTGTGAGGGAGCGTGTGTGTGAGGGAGCGTGTGTGTGTGTGTGTGTGAGGGAGCGCGTGTGCGTGTGTGAGGGGGAGCGCGTGTGTGTGTGTGTTTGTGAGGGGGAGCGCGTGTGTGAGGGAGCGTGTGTGTGTGTGTGTGAGGGAGCGTGTGTGTGAGGGAGCGTGTGTGTGAGAGAGCGAGTGTGTGTGTGAGGGAACGTGAGTGTGTGAGGGAGGGAGCGTGTGTGTGTGTGTGAGGGAGCGTGTGTGTGTGTGTGTGAGGGAGCGTGTGTGTGTGTGAGTGTGTGAGGGAGCGTGAGTGTGTGAGGGAGCGTGAGTGTGTGAGGGAGCGTGTGTGTGTGTGAGAGGGAGCGTGTGTGAGGGGGAGCGTGTGCGTGTGTGGGGGAGCGTGTGTGTGTGTGTGTGCGTGAGGGAGCGTGTGTGTGTGTGGGAGCGAGCGTGTGTGTGTGAGGGAGCGTGAGGGAGCGCGTGTGTGTGAGGGAGCGCGTGTGTGTGTGTGTGTGAGGGAGCGCGTGTGTGTGTGTGAGGGAGCGCGTGTGTGTGTGAGGGAGCGCGTGTGTGTGTGAGGGAGCGCGTGTGTGTGTGAGGGAGCGCGTGTGTGTGTGTGTGTGTGAGGGAGCGCGTGTGTGTGTGTGTGGGAGCGCGTGTGTGTGTGTGAGGGAGCGCGTGTGTGTGTGTGAGGGAGCACGTGCGTGCGTGCGTGTGTGTGTGAGGGAGCGCGTGTGTGTGTGTGTGTGTGTGAGGGATCGCGTGTGTGTGTGTGTGTGTGAGGGATCGCGTGTGTGAGGGAGCGTGTGTGTGTGTGAGGGAGCGTGTGTGTGTGTGAGGGAGCGTGTGTGTGTGTGAGGGAGCGTGTGTGAGGGTGCGCGTGTGTGAGTGAGCACGTGCGCGTGTGTGTGAGGGAGCGCGTGTGTGTGTGTGGGAGCGCGTGTGTGTGTGTGGGAGCGCGTGTGTGTGTGAGGGAGCGCGTGTGTGTGTGTGAGGGAGCGCGTGTGTGGGAGCGTGTGTGTGTGTGTGAGGGAGCGCGTGTGTGTGTGTGAGGGAGCACGTGCGTGCGTGCGTGTGTGTGTGAGGGAGCGCGTGTGTGTGTGTGTGTGTGAGGGATCGCGTGTGTGAGGGAGCGTGTGTGTGTGTGAGGGAGCGTGTGTGTGTGTGAGGGAGCGTGTGTGTGTGTGAGGGAGCGTGTGTGAGTGAGCGCGTGCACGTGTGTGTGAGGGAGCGTGCGCGCGTGTGTGTGAGGGAGCGCGTGTGTGTGAGGGAGCGCGCGCGTGCGCGTGTGAGGGAGGGAGCGTGCGCGCGTGCGTGTGTGAGGGTGGGAGCGCGCGTGTGTGTGTGTGTGTGTGTGAGGGAGGGACCGTGAGCGTGTGTGTGTGAGAGCGCGCTCTGTCTGTGTGTGTGTGTGAGAGAGGGAGAGTGATGGAGAGAGCGAGATAGTGAAAAAGAGGTTTCTCTTGCAGCAGTAATTGGTCAGGATGTGGGCTGGCTGGACGAGCGCTCCCTTCTCTCTCCCCTCCCAGTCGGCTCTGCTCCTTTCTGTTCCGCTCCCATCTGTTCACCTCGCTTCTCTCCCCTCTCTCTTTGAGCTGACTGACCTCATAGAGGTGGGGACCTGTCTTTCCACTGACCACTCCATATACAGAATAGCTCTCTGCTTTAGAGCATGTACCAGTTTTAGTGTGTGTGTGTGAGGCAAAACTTCCCGATGCGTGGAGATGGACCTAAACAGTTAAAGGATACTGGGATATCATCAGCGACTGGCTGCCCAAAGGAAAGACTAGCTGTTGGAACAGTCTCAAAGGTGAGGAGGGACTTCCTAACGCTGTTGTTCTGTAATATTGTTATATACTGTACACTTGTACTGTTTGACTATGAATCAGACTTTGTCAGGGAGATTCACAGCAGAGGTCTTTTTGAAAGAGTGTATCAGTTTTAAAGTAGTGCATTTGTAAGGCTGAATCCCCTGCCAGAGTCTCCTTTACGTTAACTCTAGACATGGTTTTCCCCTGCCAGAGTCTCCTTTACATTAACTCTAGACATGGTTTTCCCCTGCCAGAGTCTAATTTACGTTAACTCTAGACATGGTTTTCCCCTGCCAGAGTCTAATTTACGTTAACTCTAGACATGGTTTTCCCCTGCCAGAGTCTCCTTTACATTAACTCTAGACATGGTTTTCCCCTGCCAGAGTCTCCTTTACATTAACTCTAGACATGGTTTTCCCCTGCCAGAGTCTAATTTACGTTAACTCTAGACATGGTTTTCCCCTGCCAGAGTCTCCTTTACATTAACTCTAGACATGGTTTTCCCCTGCCAGAGTCTCCTTTACATTAACTCTAGACATGGTTTTCCCCTGCCAGAGTCTCCTTTACGTTAACTCTAGACATGGTTTTCCCCTGCCAGAGTCTCCTTTACATTAACTCTAGACATGGTTTTCCCCTGCCAGAGTCTCCTTTACATTAACTCTAGACATGGTTTTCCCCTGCCAGAGGCTCCTTTACATTAACTCTAGACATGGTTTTCCCCTGCCAGAGTCTCCTTTACATTAACTCTAGACATGGTTTTCCCCTGCCAGAGTCTCCTTTACGTTAACTCTAGACATGGTTTTCCCCTGCCAGAGTCTCCTTTACATTAACTCTAGACATGGTTTTCCCCTGCCAGAGTCTAATTTACGTTAACTCTAGACATGGTTTTCCCCTGCCAGAGTCTCCTTTACGTTAACTCTAGACATGGTTTTCCCCTGCCAGAGTCTCCTTTACGTTAACTCTAGACATGGTTTTCCCCTGCCAGAGTCTCCTTTACATTAACTCTAGACATGGTTTTCCCCTGCCAGAGGCTCCTTTACATTAACTCTAGACATGGTTTTCCCCTGCCAGAGTCTAATTTACGTTAACTCTAGACATGGTTTTCCCCTGCCAGAGTCTCATTTACGTTAACTCTAGACATGGTTTTCCCCTGCCAGAGTTTCCTTTACATTAACTCTAGACATGGTTTTCCCCTGCCAGAGTCTCCTTTACATTAACTCTAGACATGGTTTTCCCCTGCCAGAGTCTCCTTTACGTTAACTCTAGACATGGTTTTCCCCTAACAGAGTCTCCTTTACGTTAACTCTAGACATGGTTTTCCCCTGCCAGAGTCTCCTTTACGTTAACTCTAGACATGGTTTTCCCCTGCCAGAGTCTCCTTTACATTAACTCTAGACATGGTTTTCCCCTGCCAGAGTCTCCTTTACATTAACTCTAGACATGGTTTTCCCCTGCCAGAGTCTCCTTTACGTTAACTCTAGACATGGTTTTCCCCTGCCAGAGTCTCCTTTACGTTAACTCTAGACATGGTTTTCCCCTGCCAGAGTCTAATTTACGTTAACTCTAGACATGGTTTTCCCCTGCCAGAGGCTCCTTTACATTAACTCTAGACATGGTTTTCCCCTGCCAGAGTCTCCTTTACGTTAACTCTAGACATGGTTTTCCCCTGCCAGAGTCTCCTTTACATTAACTCTAGACATGGTTTTCCCCTAACAGTCTCCTTTACGTTAACTCTAGACATGGTTTTCCCCTGCCAGAGTCTCCTTTACATTAACTCTAGACATGGTTTTCCCCTGCCAGAGGCTCCTTTACATTAACTCTAGACATGGTTTTCCCCTGCCAGAGTCTCATTTAATCATCATTGTGGTGGTTGATGCGCCTGGGCTGCTCTGATCTGAAAGGACTCTGTCCAAGGTTTTAATTTAGCCTGGGGCTTATGGATCCCTTGGATCCCCCTTTACTTAGATGTCAGTCTATTGGTATTATAGCATCTATCCTCTCTTCTGCAGTTAAGGTAAAGGTGTGTGTCTTTGTGTGTCACTGTCTAGTGTCTACTAGTGTCCAACAGTGTATACATCCTTCTGGTTCTCTGAAGTTTCATGTTTGTGTATATGATCATGCGGGGCTGCAGGTTGGCAGGAACAGTATCCTATGTTTAAGAGTGCTAGGATGTGTGTGTGATGGAGGGTTGTTGAGATGTTAGTGGGTTTTTTGTCTTGTTTTATTGAAATGGAATGAAGACGTGTGTCTGGATCTTAATGTTCTAAGCCTTCTATGATTGAAATGTGATTTTGTTTGATGTGGAGGATAATGATGGATTGATAGGGTTTTGGCCTGTTGATTTGTCATGTTGAGGTTGTTGTCTGTCAACCTCAGACTCTAGTATCTCACCTTTCGAACACTAGTGTGTGTGCTTGATTGTGGTTGTGTGTGCCCTTATTATGAGGGTTTAACTGGGGCATCCAGCCAAACTGCGTCACACACGGAGGAGGACAGAACAACTTGAAAGTACTTAGTCTTTGGATCATATTTAGCCTTGATTTATTTTAACTTCTTACATAATAGAACAGTACTGTTTATGTTTACATTTTGAGTTTCATAAACTCGAAGTTACCAAGGATATGTGGATGTTCAATTGAGACGTGTCTGTTCTTCCTATGTCCAGGGGGCTGTGTTTAGTTGTGTTGTAATGGTGGGAATAGAGGGTGGAGGAGAGAGGGTGGAGAGGTGGAGGAGAGGTAGGCCCTTTCACAATCTCTTCCTGCTGGACCCTCATCCTGCATTTTTAATCTGAGTCCAAACACAGCTTCCTCAGTATGTCCCCTACACACACACTCACTCTCACACTCACACTCACTCTCACACACACACATACACACATATCTCACACAATCACATCTCACACACTACCATGTCCAAATGTAACTGGCAGCCTCCTCTCTTTCTTGCCCCTTTTTAAGTTCTGTGCCCCAGTTCACTTCTCCCTCCCTCCCTCCCTCCCTCCCTCCCTCCCTCCCTCCCTCCCTCCCTCCCTCCCTCCCTCCCTCCCTCCCTCCCTCCCTCCCTCCCTCCCTCCATCCCTCCCTCCATCCCTCATTTCCACTCCTCTTCCGCCTGTAGTGATTTGTTTACTCATTAAGCCGTTTATGTCAATACTAAACACTATACAAGTTACTACCTTTTATAGTATTGGATGTTGTAGTTTCTATTGTGGTCAAAGTGCTGCTGCTGCTGTTGTTTCAGTGGCAATGCTGTTCATTGTTGTTGTTGTTTAGTCTCCTATAAGGCAGAAGCTGCTCCTTGTTTTCCTGGTCATCCCGAGGGATCCCTGCTCTTATAGGAGTTTTATTCACAGTCTGAATTCTCTCCCCCGGACTCAGACATTCCTGGACTTGTCCCGGCACCGTGGCCAGACTGCAGCACGCTGCTCAGGAAATATGGGAAGCTCATAAGGCAGGAATCTTAGGAAAATAAATTAGACACATTATGGAGGCCACCAGGTGGAGGATAGTGCTTTTTAATTGGTCTGTTGTCAGTGATGTAATTTTTTTATTCACTGCTATTTATATGGACATTAATCGTTCTGAAAACCCATATGAAACTCTTGTTGCACTGTTAGGCTTTAGTTGAAGTAGTTGAAATGAACTTTGGTATACTGTATCAGTCAAATATCAAAAGAGAATGTAAGAGGTGAGGTATGCAGAATGAATGATTATGTTGACTTTCCTACAGTGACATTAAGTGAATGTGGACGAGAAGAACGGAGCTTCCCTCAGATCTATAAGTGATCCATCTCTGGGCTGACAGTGTAACAGGGTCACTCCCACTCTATCTAGCCCTCAGTATTGAACCCCTCCTCCTCTGCTCCCCAAACTGGTTTACTGTAGAAACACACTGGCCTCATTGTGACTGGCACAGCTGGGAAAACGAAGGAGCTGTCAGGTCGTCTGAGGAAGCGCACACACGCTCACTCTGTGCCGACTGCAATAACAACCGCCCCCCTTCCCGTCTATATCCCCCCTCCTCTTGGGACAGATGCTAAAGCGCCGAGGGGGTTGGAACGAGCCAATTTTTCCTTTCGTGCAGAACTTTTTCACAAAGTTTTTTGTTTCTCTTGTTTTCAAGCTCTCTGGTCGTGTGAGTGTGTGTGTGTGTGTGACTGAACCCTTACACCACTCCAAGTGTCTCTGTCTGTCTGTCTGTCTGAGTGCTATGAGAAATAGAGGGCTTTATTGACGCTCTGCTCTCGGTGCCTCTCTTCACTCCCTTCCTCAGGCTCGGGGGTGAGCTGAGCTCCGGACTGTTGCCATGGTGACCACAGCGCTATAGCCTCGATCATCCTGGCAACCACACAAACCCTCAAACCCTAAGTGTGTGTGTGCATGTGTTTGTGGGTGCTCTGTGTTAGCCATGGAGAGTGGTGGAGAGAGGCCTTGTGATGGGCTGTTTTCAGAAGAATTGTTTTGCTTCTGAAGAGCCAGAGGGAAAGTTTAGGAGTTGTAAAACGTTATATTAGTGAGGAGGAAACGAGGGTAAGAGAGGCAAGAGCAGCTGGGTTGTAAGGGTGTCAGATAGGATAGGCTGTGACTGACTGTAGGGATTGGTCCTTAATGAACTGTCCAGACTTCGGAGCAGGAGCGCTGGTCAATGGTGTTGTGTATTTGCTTAGCCAGGGGGTGCTCGTTATGTGGCAAGGGGAGAAGGCGGTCGGTGTTAGGGGGAGAGGGTGGAGAAAGAGGCCTTCAAGGGTCAGTGGGTCCCCTTAGTACTAGAGGGGTTGTGCTGCTGGAGATGGACTACTTACTGGAGGTTTCCTGAGATGTATTGGGGTGGGGGCTCTAGTTAGTTCCCACTGAGAGGGTTCACTAGCGTTGTATGGTAACCTACTGACCAGTGACCAGTAAGCTGCACTGACCAGTAGGGGGTAGGGGGGCAGTATTATTGTATGGTCAGTAAAAGGGGGAGGGTTTAGGGGACGCCCTGCTGCTGGGACCAGTACCTCTCCTCTGAAGAAGGGGGACAAATAGCCGACCTACTCGTGTGTGGGTGTGTGTGTGTGTGTGTGTGTGTGTGCGTGCGCGCGCAGCAGCTATTGTCTAAAACGTGTGGTCATTAGCTGGTGTCTGTTCTGACGTGAGCTGAACTGTCCGCAGACTAGGTGATCACTCATAAAAATTGAAATTAAATATTTCTAACCGTTTGTAATAAACAAATGGTGTTCATTTGGAACATGTGGCAATTACCTTGGCTTATTGAAGAAATATACTTGTTGTTGCATTCCATTGTTGTTTGATGCACAGTGTACCTGTATGTATTCAAACTTACACTCTCACACTTGTCCCATTACAAACCCATTCTGTGTATATAGGGTGAAAAACTGAACACTAAACACAAGTAGTGGGCTGGGGGGGTCTTTTGTTTGGGACTGCTACCAGCTATTGATTAGGGCTAACCCTCCTTGTAAAGAGTGTGAGTTAAATCTGTGAAATTTGAGAGAGAATTCAATCTGAGTAAATTTCCTGCAATTCTATACATTTTGCCATGGGGTGCAGAGAATTTTGCAGTTTTGAAGCAAGTTTGCTGGAATTCTACACATTTTGCCATGGAGTGGAGATGGAAAATATTTGGCAATTTAACTGATTTCATGCAATTCTATACATTTTGCCAACGGGAGGAGTTCGGGCTGGGCGATATGACCAAAATCTCATATCCCCGATTATAGGTAATTTCATATTCCGATTACGATACATATCGCGATATAGCACATTTTCTGTAAATTCAGTTAATAAATAGTTTATATAAAATGAACATATGTAAAGGTCTATTTCTTATTACATTTTGAATTATACTCAACAAATAAAAAGTACTTACTCATATTTGATTATTTCTCCTTTTATTTAGAACCTTTGTACAAATGTTCAATTAAGCATGTAACAAAATATAAAATATTAATGTATAAAATCTAAAAGGGTAAGTAGAAAACATAAAATAAATAGGCCTAAAATGTGAATATGGTCTAAAATATCCAAACCAAACAATGTCTGAGTCAGGGGTTTGTTTTGAGCACCCGACTGTACTTTTTTGGTTCTCATCCGTAGACTCTCTCCGTACTGTTTCACATGATTCAAGCGTAGGTGGTAAAAGAGGTTAGTGGTGTTTGTTATTGGGACCGGCCTGTGGTATATTTTGCAGAGGACGGTTTTCTGGTCCGTGTCCAGACATTTTAAACCTAAACCACGTCCATACGACTGAAGTAGCCCCTCTTTTAGGTACGAGTTCTGTGTCTCCGTGCTCTGTGTCACGTTCTCTCCTCCATGTTTGTTTGTGTTGTAAATATCCTTCCGCACGGCATGTGTGGATGAACGCAAAGCGTCTGCCAATTGACAAAAAATATTGCCGTAAAGAGTGTGATTTGCGACACAACGAAATAAACGATAGAAAAACGTCTATCGTTTCATATTATGCTCTATCATCACACGGTACATATCACCATATCGCCCAGCCCTAGGCAGAGGAAACAACTGGAAGCTGTACAGATAATTTCCTGCAATTCTACACTTTTTCATAGGGTGGAGAGACATTTTCAGAAAATGTCCTGCAATTCTATACATTTTTCCACGACTTATGCCACGTTAACCCTTTGACGCTTACGAACACATGGGTGTGATCATTTTACAGTTCTCCCTGCAGCATACTCTCAAACCGGTGTGATTAGAACACTTATTTAGAACGTCCAGTTACGTTTGAGGCAACAGTCAGCATTTGAGGTGGCCACCTGTTTTTTCACAGAAACGTTTTGCACAATGTTGGATACAATGAATTTGTATTAGGATATTAAATTTGTTTTAAATATTTTTTAATGTTTACAGCACAAATTTAATCATTGAATTCATAAATTGAACCTGTTTTTCTTGATTTGAAATGGAATTGAATGAATATTGCATTCACTTTAAAAAATCAAATGTAAATATAATTGAATATTCAAATTCAATATCTATATATTCACTTTCAATATGATATTGTGTTCGTTGTGTGTATCAAGTTTACAAACCATAATTTCAATTTAATCAAAGTTTCATACAGTTGAAGTCAGAAGTTTACATACACCTAAGCCAAATACATTTAAACACAATTTTTCACAATTCCTGACATTTAATCCTAGTAACAATTCCCTGTTTTAGGTCAGTTAGGATCACCACTTTATTTTAAGAATGTGAAGTGTCAGAATAATAATAGAGAGAATGCTTTATTTCCGCTTTTATTTATTTCATCACATGTAAACCGAAGTTTACATGCAGTCAATTAGTATTTGGTATCTTTGTTTTTATGGCGGTTTTGGAGCAGTTTTTGGTGGCTTCTTCCTTGCTGAACGGCCATTCAGGTTATGTCGATATAGGACTCGTTTTAATGTGGATATAGATACTTTTGTACCTGTTTCCTCCAGCATCTTCACAAGGTCCTTTGCTGTTGTTCTGGGATTGATTTGCACTTTTCGCACCAAGTAAGTTCCTCTCTAGGAGACAGAACGCGTCTCCTTCCTCAGTGGTATGACTGCTGCATGGTCCGATGGTGTTTATACTTGGGTACTATTGTTTGTACAGATGAACGTGGTACCTTCAGGCGTTTGGAAATTGCTCCCAAGGATGAACCAGACTTGTGGAGGTCTACAATTTTTTTTTCTGAGGTCTTGGCTTCTTTTGATTTTCCCATGATGTCAAGCAAAGAGGCACTGAGTTTGAAGGTAGGCCTTGAAATACATCCACAGGTACACCCCCAATTGACTCGGATGATGTCAGAATCTTCTAAAGCCATGACATTTTCTGGATTTTTCCCAAGATGTTTAAAGGCACAGTCAACTTAGTGTATGTAAACTTCTGACCCACTGGTAATGTGATACAGTGAATTATAAGTTAAATAATCTTTCTGCAAACAATTGTTGGAAAAATGACTTGTCATGCACAAAGTAGATGTCCTAACCAACTTGCCAAATCTATAGTTTAACAAGAAATTTGTGGAGTGGTTGAAAAACGAGTTTTACTGACTCCAAGCTAAGAGTATGCAAACTTCCGACTTCAACTGTGTAACTTCTCATACTGGTACTTTGCCAGTCAGGAAAGGTAGAGCTGAACAGATAGAATCAAACGCTTACTATGGTAAACAGAAACTTCTGTCAGTTTCTGAAGCCAATGTGGCATGTTGAATTCATTTTCTTAAGCTGAATATGACTAGCATTTGAACCATTTTGGCTATGAGTTATTATGACCCAATTCCTGAACGCTAAGACTCTCTGGCGCTTGGATGTGCGTTCTGTTTCCCTCTATGATGATCACAGGCCAAGTTAGAAGGGAGTGTCACAGAAAAACGCAATTTGTCCCCAATGTGAATGGGTCTGACCCCATTTAGTCGTCTGGTCGATTGTTTGGTCAATAGGCTGTTGGTTGACCAAGATCTGATCGTATTTTCTTAACTTACCACCACTGTGGAGCTTCTCAAAGTAATTTTTTCTTCACCTCAAACAGCAAGTAAACAAAGTCTGTTTTTACACCCAATTGAGAATGACAGTAGTTCCTCAACGTAGCCTATTTGAAATATCTTTCTAGCTCTCTTTTGATAACCGCTTGGTGTGAAAGGGGGAAAAAATGTAATGCTCTGATCCAGGGGAAACGTCATAAAATAGGCCTACCCGATTACTTATTATTTGCGTAAATTGCCTACAGCTATGTCTATCCTGTCTGGAGCTCTGGTGCAGGAAACTCTGGGGAGGCCCAGAATATTTATACAATGTTGCAAGTTTTCTACTGCCAACATCAGGCCAGATCAAAGTTAAAAGTTGATACAGTACAATGTTTCAAGTTCCTTGCAGACATGCCATGCGTATCCAATGTGATTTCTAGGATATTTATTTTTACAGGATATTGTCTACCTGCAGGCTGCAATGTTTTTATTTGTTGGCTTTATGTAGACTATTTTTACCTAGTTGGCAATAGAAGTTCATTTTAGAATTTGGATTAACCGCATGATAATGATTTTGAGAGAGCTGGTGTAGCCTATTATCGAACTGCAACTTCAGGAGCGTAACAGCAGAATCTGCTAAGGCCAGAAGGAGAAGGAGGGTCGGAAACGGCCTAACCAGAAGAGAAAAAAAACTATCTTGATCTCTGGCTCCCTCTTGAGTAATTTGTGTCTTAATTATTTAATCACAATGTGCTTAAAGCATCAGACAAGCTCAGTAGCCTATATATTGTTGATTTGACTAAAACACACGTGTGTGTGTGTGTGTGTGTGTGTAGGGAAAATGCATGTTTAAATTCTACCTATCAATTGGTCGAAAGGACATACAACTCTAGGTCGATCAAGATTTAGTCGGGGACAGCTCTAATAACATATAGTTGTCTAGCACCAATGTAACTGACTGGGTTCAAAGTCAGGCCTACTGCACAACAACACTTTCTGTGGCAGAAGGATCTGTGTACCCCAGTGCAACAGAGGTGGTGAAGAGTAGCCTCGTAATTACCAGGCTGATTACCGTGTGTAGCGAACCATTCATGTAAGCTCGCGGGGTCAGGCCGTCTCACAAGGCTGTTTTAAAAAAAAATATATATATATATTTCACTTTTATTTAAGAACATAGGCCAGTTGAGAACAAGTTCTCATTTACAACTGCTACCTGGCCAAGATAAAACAAAGCAGTGTGACAAAAACAACACAGTTACACATGGGATAAACAAACGTACAGTCAATAACACAATAGAAAAAGAAAATATAAAGTGTGCGCAAATGTAGTAAGATTAGGGAGGTAGGGCAATAAATAGGCCATAGTAATTAATTACAATTTAGCATTAACACTGGAGTGATAAATGTGTAGATGATGATGTGCAAGTAGAGATTAGAGGTCGACCGACTAATCGGAATGGCCGATTTAATTAGGGACGATTTTCAAGTTTTCATAACAATCAGTAATCAGCATTTTTTTTAAACCGATCATGGCCGATTACATTGTACTCCACGAGGAGACTGCGTGGCAGGCTGGCTACCTGTTATGCGAGTGCAGCAAGGAGCCAAGGTAAGGTGCTAGCTAGCATTAAACTTATCTCATAAAAAAACGATCAATCTTAACATAATCACTAGTTAACTACACATGGTTGATATTACTAGTATATCTAGCTTGTCCTGCGTTGCATATAATTGATGCGGTGCATGTTAATTTATCATTGAATCACAGCCTACTTCGCCAAACGGGTGATTTAACAAGCGCATTTGCGAAAAAAGCACTGTCATTGCACCAATGTGTACCTAACCATAAACATCAACACATTTCTTAAAATCAATACACAAGTATATATTTTTAAACCTGCATATTTAGTTAATATTGCCTGCTAACATGAATTTCTTTTAACTAGGGAAATTGTGTCACTTCTCTTGCGTTCTGTGCAACAGAGTCAGTTTATATGCAGCAGTTTGGGCCGCCTGGCTCATTGCGAACTGTGTGAAGACCATTTTATTCCTAACAAAGACTGCCAACTTCGCCAAACGGGGGATGATTAAACAAAAGGTCATTTGCGAAAAAAAACGTAAACATCAATGCCTTTCTTAATATCAATACACAGTAGTATTTAAAAAAAAATCATGTATATTTTTTGTTAAAATAAATTAATGTTAGCAGACAATATTAAACTAGGGAAATTGTGTCACTTCTCTTGCGTTCATTGCACGCAGAGTCAGGTTATATGTAACAGTTTGTGCCGCCTGGCTCTTTGCGAACTAATTTGCCAGAAATGTACGTAATTATGACATAACATTGAAGGTTGTGCAATGTAACAGCAATATTTAGACTTATGGATGCCACCCTTTAGATAAGATACGGAACGATTGTGATAGTTTCCGGATTTGACCATATTAATGGGTGCGTATTTCTTTGTTATTGTGTTATAATTATGTCTATGATTTGATAGAGCAGTCTGACTGAGCGGTGGTAGGCAGCAGCAGGCTCGTAAGCATTCATTCAAACAGCACTGTCTTGCATTTGCCAGCAGCTCTTCGCTGTGCTTCAAGTATTGCGCTGTTTATGCCCATCTTCAAGCCTATCAACTCCCGAGATTAGGCTGGCAATACTAAAGTACCTATAAGAACATCCAATAGTCGAAGGTATATGAAATACAAATGGTATAGAGAGAAATAGTCCTATAACTACAACCTAAAACTTCATACCTGGGAATATTGAAGACTCATGTTAAAAGGAACTACCAGCTTTCATATGTTTTCATGTTCGCTGCAAAGGAACTTAAACGTTAGCTTTTTTACATGGCACATATTTCACTTTTACATTCTTCTCCAACACTTTGTATTTGCATTATTTAAGCCAAATTGAACGTGTTTCATTTATTTGAGACTATATAGATTTTATTGATGTATTATATTAAGTTTAAGTGTTCATTCAGTATGGTTGTAATTGTCATTATTACAAATATATATATAAACATCGGACGATTTAATCGGTATCGGCCTTTTTTGGTCCTCCAATAATCGGTATCGGCCTTTTTTGGTCCTCCAATAATCGGTAACGTTTTTTTTTTGGTCCTCCAATAATCGGTATCGGCTTTCTTTTGTCCTCCAATAATCGGTATCGGCCTTTTTTTGGTCCTCCAATAATCGGTATCGGCTTTTTTTTTGGTCCTCCAATAATCAGTATCGGGGTTTTTTTTTTTTTGTTGGTCCTCCAATAATCGGTATCGGCCTTTTTTGGTCCTCCAATAATCGGTATCGGCTTTTTTTTGGTCCTCCAATAATCGGTATCGGCTTTTTTTGGGGTCCTCCAATAATCTGTATCGGCGTTGAAAAATCATAATCGGTCGACCTCTAGTAGAGATACTGGGGTGCAAAAGAGCAAAGAAAATAACAATATGGGGATGAGGTAGTTGGGTGGGCTATTCACAGATGGGCTGTGTACAGGTGCAGTGATCGGTAAGCTGCTCTAACAGCTGATGCTTAAAGTTAGTGAGGGAGATATAAGTCTCCAGTTTCAGTGACTTTTGCAATTCGTTAGTCACTGGCAGCAGAGAACTGGAAGGAAAGACAGCCAAAGGAGGTGTTGGCTTTGGGGATGATCAGTGAAATATACCTGCTGGAGCACGTGCTACGGGTGGGTGTTGCTATGGTGACCAGTGAGCTGAGATAAAGCGGGGCTTTACCTAGCAAAGACTTTTATATGTCCTGGAGCTAGTGGGTTTGGCGACGAATATGTAGCAAGGGCCAGCCAACGAGAGCATACAGGTCGCAGTGGTGGGTAGCATATGGGGCTTTAGTGACAAAATGGATGGCACTGTGATTGATAGACTACATCCAATTTGCTGAGTAGTGTCAGAGGCTATTTTGTTAATGACATTGCCAAAGTCAAGGATCGGTAGGATAGTCCGTTTTACGAGGGTATGTTTGGCAGTATGAGTGAAGGAGGCTTTGTTGTGAAATAGGAAGCCGATTCTATATTTAATTTTGGATTGGCGATGCTTAATGTGAGTCTGGAAGGAGAATTTACAGTCTAACCAGACACCTAGGTATTTGTCCACATATTCTAAGTCAGAACTGTCCAGAGTAGTGATGCAAGAAGGGCGGGCGGGTGCGTGCAGCAATCGGTTGAAGAGCGTGCATTTATTTTTAATAGTATTAAAGAGCAGTTGGAGGCCACAGAATGAGTGTTGTATGGCTTTGAAAGTCTTCAAAAGGTTTTCACAGATTTTCTATGGGGTTGAAATCTGGAGACTGGCTAGGCCACTCCAGGACCTTGAAATGCTTCTTACGAAGCCACTCCTTCTTTGCCCGGGCGGTGTGTTTGGGATCATTGTCATGCTGAAAGACCCAGCCACGTTTCATCTTCAATGCCCTTGCTGATGGAAGGAGGTTTTCAATCTCACGATACATGGCCCCATTCATTCTTTCCTTTACACGGATCAGTCGTCCTGGTCCCTTTGCAGAAAAACAGCCCCAAAGCATGATGTTTCCACCCCCATGCTTCATGTGTTCTTTGGATGCAACTCAGCATTCTTTGTCCTCCAAACACGACGAGTTGAGTTTTTACCAAAAAGTTATATTTTGGTTTCATCTGACCATATGACATTCTGCCAATCTTCTTCTGGATCATCCAAATGCTCTCTAGCAAACTTCAGACGGGCCTGGACATGTACTGGCTTAAGCAGGGGGACACATCTGGCACTGCAGCATTTGAGTCCCTAGCGGCGTAGTGTGTTACTGATGGTAGGCTTTGTTACTTTGGTCCCAGCTCTCTGCAGGTCATTCACTAGGTCCCCCCGTGTGGTTCTGGGATTTTTGCTTGTGATCATTTTGACCCCACGGGGTGAGATCTTGCGTGGAGCCCCAGATCGAGGGAGATTATCAGTGGTCTTGTATGTCTTCCATTTCCTAATAATTGCTCCCACAGTTGATTTCTTCAAACCAAGCTGCTTACCTATTGCAGATTCAGTCTTCCCAGCCTGGTGCAGGTCTACAATTTTGTTTCTGGTGTCCTTTGACAGCTCTTTGGTCTTGGCCATAGTGGAGTTTGGAGTGTGACTGTTTGAGGTTGTGGACAGGTGTCTTTTATACTGATAACAAGTTCAAACAGGTGCCATTAATACAGGTAATGAGTGGAGGACAGAGGAGCCTCTTAAAGAGGCCTGGTTTGAACCCAGTCAGTCACAAGTGCAATATTAAACAGGGAGTGGAAAGACTATCCTTAGAAGGGCTATGAAGGGGCATTTCAACCTATATTCTTATTGGTCCAAATACATATAGTTTTTTGTGACACTCCTTTCTAACGCAGCCTGTGATCATCATAGCGGGGAACGTCCATGCTCCAGAGAGATTTAGCTTTCAGGAAAGGGGGTCATAATTAAAGGTCGACCGATTATGATTTTTTAACACCGATACCGATTATTGTGGGACCAAAAAAAGCCGATACCATCACTCAGTCAGACTGCTCTATCAAATCATAGACTGAATTATAACATAATAACACACAGAAATACGAGCCTTAGGTCATTAATATGGTCAAAACTATCATCTCGAAAATAAGACGTTTATTCTTTCAGTGAAATACGGAACCGTTCCGTATTTTATCTATCGGGTGGCATCCATTAGTCTAAATATTCCTGTTACATTACACAACCTTCAATGTTATGTCATAATTACGTAAAATTCTGGAAAATTAGGCGGCCCAAACTGTTGCGTATACACTGACTCTGCGTGCAATGAACGCAAGAGAAGTGACACAATTTCACCTGGTTAATATTGCCTGCTAACCTGGATTTCTTTTAGCTAAATATGCAGGTTTAAAAATATATACTTCTGTGTATTGATTTTAAGAAAGGCATTGATGTTTATGGTTAGGTAAACATTGGAGCAACGATTCACACCGCATCGATTATATGCAACGCAGGACACGCTAGATAAACTAGTAATATCATCAACCATGTGTAGTTAACTAGTGATTATGATTGATTGATTGATAGTTTTTTATAAGATAAGTTTAATGCTAGCTAGCAACTTACGCGAATGCAGTAAGCCAAGGTAACAGGCAGTCTCCTCATGGAGTGCAATGAGAGGCAGGTGGTTAGAGCGTTGGACTATGTAACTGTAAGGTTGCGAGATTGAATCCCCCGAGGTACAAGGTAAAAATCTGTTGTTCTGATTACCGATTATGAAAACTTGAAATCGGCCCTAATTAATCGGCCATTCCGATTAATCGGTCGACCTCTAGTCATAATAACTCATAGCCAAAATGATTCAAATGCTAGTCATATTCAGCTTAAGAAAATGAATTCAACATGCCACATTGGCTTAAGAAACTGACAGAAGTTTCTGTTACCACAGTAAGCGTTTTGATTTTCTGTTTTTCTCTACCTTTCCTGACTGTCAAAGTACCAGGATGTTGACTCTGGTTTTGAATCTGAATTTAGAGAACTGAATTAAAAAACTGAATCTGAATGCATCTGAGAAGTTGAATATACATGTCTGAAACTTGGATAAACTTGAAATTATAATATGTAAACTTGATACACAGAAAATGTATGCAATACCTACCATATTGAAAACGTATTTATAAATATTGAACTTGAATATTCAATTAAATAGAATTTTAGAACTGAATGCAATATTCAGTTTCAGATCATGAAGTACAAGTTACATTTCTGGATTCAACTTTTGCATTACTAATAAGAAAAATATTACATTCAAATTCAATATCCTAATATACAAATTATAAATTATGAAATTCAAATACAGTTTCTGTTATCACTGAAATCGCACCATAGGGGTAGCGGTGTTTCTGTGCTGTAGGCCTACATTGTATGCCCTCCCGATTTTTATACAAATCATCATGATATCATTCTGCCAGGTATGTCTACTTTGCAGTCAACATTTACTGGGAAGGTTTGTTGGGAAAGAAATATTCATTCTAACATCGCATGATGATTGCATTGCGCATCGCAAAGTTTCAACCAAGGCTTTGGACCAAACTTTTTCAATGCCTGGCCATCATACCCATTGTTGCCTTAGTTGGCATTTACTGGTAAGTTGAAACGTCTTTCCAATCCTACCGATGTTGTTCACTATTCTACTTTGACACACATCAGTCGGGATTAAGAAGTGAGTATACGCAAAGCCCACTTAAATAAAATATAGCCCCCCCCATTGGTACGTGCCCGATTTGATGATTCTACCATGATTACTACAAGTTTATATAGCTGGCTAGACTAATTTAACCAATCTCAAATCATTTTTCCTGACATGGACTAATTGAGTCACTGTCAGTTACTGACATATCAAGAGAGAAACTGCTGATACACAACCCCATTTCGAAATTGCACCTTGTATATTCTACTATTCTAACTCTCAACAGAGACAGTTGAGACCCCGACTGAGTTCCCCAAAACATTTTGGTGGTCACGGGCCCCCTAGCGGCGAGGGCCCTAAGCGACCGCTAATGTCACTTATACCTGTTGCCGGCCCTGAAGAGGGCACTTACTGTGGAACTCCGGTCCTTGTACTTTGCTGTGGGAGAGAGGGGAGGAGTCAGGGGAGGGGAAAGCCCAGTGGGGAGGAGTCAGGGGAGAGCAAAGGCCATTCACTCTGATGCACACACAGAGATATACAGACACATATGTGCTACCACTAGAGAGAGAGAAAGAGAAATGTAGGCTGTCTGAAAGAGCAACCGAGAGCCCAATGAGAGACCGTTTTAGCAAGCCAGCAAAGGAGAAAGAGAGAGAAAGCTATACAGAGCCTCAGACAGAAAGAATAGGATAGCAAAAGTGGTCAGCTGCTACACCAGTAAGAGGTCTGTCTGTGATAGGTGGCAGAGTGAGTGTGTTGGGAGCAGCGGACTGCACGCTTGCTCCCTGAAGAAGGAAATGTATCGGGCTGACTGAGAGAATGTGAGGTGTGCTGTGGGAATTCTGCTGGCTGCGGGAACTGGGAATACTGCGATCAGAATAGTCTACTCGCTGTGCATATGTGAATTTTCCTGGACTGTTGTTTACTTTCAAACCATTCACTCCTGTTATTTTTGCTAAAGGAAAGTCAAATCCATTATGCCAACTGGTAAGCAGAATTTATTTCAGATATTTCTAATGTAGACTGTTTTTTGTCCTAGGCCATTTGAGAGCTCAACATCAGTTGGTTGTGTATGGTAAAAAAATGCCTAGATATATATATTTTTTTCCTCAGGTGTTTGATCTGCAGTCAAAGGGGCAACAGAGTTTAGATTTCCTTATCTTTAATGTAATTACTATTATTTTGTGGTAAACTGGGGTCCTTGTGGTTAATTGAAAGTCTTTGAAGGTGACTGCCTTGATGGTGTGTCTGGTAGGAATGAGTACTACTGTTCATGCTTTTATTCACATGGATGTAAGAGCTGGCTCTGTTTTAGTTCCACATCTAATTCTGGTAAAGGTAATTTGAATGAAACTTGTATTGTGTGCTTTTGTCGTCCTTGTTTGTTTGTTGGTTAGTTGTGTGTTGTATCAAGGACTCTTATTGCTGTCAGTTGTGGTTGTGTGTTGGCTCCTTTTGTGTGTTGGTGTGATATCTTCTCCCTGCTGACACTGTTGTGTGAAGTATGTGTGACCTCTTTGTCGAATGGTTCTCTCCCCTATGCTGTGAACAGTGTTTTCTAGTTTTCCTGCTGAGGCAGGAACATGTTTGCTTTTTCGCAGGGTTGTTGGTTCTTGTTATTGTTGTTATTCCATTGCAGATTACGAGTGATTATTTCAAATTCAGATCATCATTAGTTCCTCTCCTGTAATTTCTCCCCCACAGACGTTGTTTGTAGGTAGAGCCTATTCTCAATGATTTGAGAGGTGGAGATACAGTTGAAGTCGGAGGTTTACATACACCTTAGCCAATTACATTTAAACTCAGTTTTTCTCAATTCCTGACATTTAATCCTAGTAAAAATTCCCTGTCTTAGGTCAGTTAGGATCACCACTTTATTTTAAGAATGTGAAATGTCAGAATAATAGTAGAGAGGATGATTTATTTCATATTTTATTTATTTCATCACATTCCCAGTGGGTCAGAAGTTTACATGCTATCAAATACTAATTGGGTGTATTGCCTTTAAATTCTTTAACTTGGGCCAAACTTTTTGGGTAGCCTTCCACAAGCTTCACACAATAAGTTGGTGGAATTTTGGCCCATTCCTTCTGACAGAGCTGGTGTAACTGAGTCAGGTTTGTAGGCCTCCTTGCTCGCACACGCTTTTTCAGTTCGGCCCACAAACTTTCTATAGGATTGAGGTCAGGGTTTTATGATGGCCACTCCAATACCTTGAGTTTGTTGTCTTTAAGCCATTTTGTCACAACTTTGGAAGTATGCTTGGGGTCATTGTCCATTTGGAAGACCCATTTGCGACCAAGCTTTAACTTCCTGACTGATGTCTTGAGATGTTGCTTCAATATATCCACATACTTTTCCTGCCTCATGAAGCCATCTATTTTGTGAAGTGCACCAGTCCCTCCTGCAGCAAAGCACCCCACAACATGATGCTGTCACCCCCGTGCTTCATGGTTGGGATGGTGTTCTTCGGCTTGCAAGCCTCTGCCTTTTTCCTCCAAATAAAATGATGGTCATTTTGGTTGAACAGTTCTATTTTTGTTTCTTCAGACCAGAGGACATTTCTCCCAAAAGTACAATCTTTGTCCCCATATGCAGTTGCAAACCGTAGTCTAGCTTTTTTATGGCGGTTTTCGAGCAGTGGCTTCTTCCTTGCTGAGCGGACTTTCAGGTTATGTCGATATAGGACTCGTTTTACTGTGGATATAGATACTTTTGTACCTGTTTCCTCCATCTTCACATGGTCTTTTGCTGTTGTTCTGGGATTGATTTGCACTTTTCGCACCAAGTACGTTCCTCTCTAGGAGACAGAACGCGTCTCCTTCCTGAGCGGTATGATGGCTGCATGGTCCCATGGTGTTTATACTTGCGTACTATTGTTTGTACAGATGAACGTGGTACCTTCAGGCATTTGGAAATTGCTCCCAAAGATGAACCGGACTTGTGGAGGTCTACCATTTTTTTTGAGGTCTTGGCTGATTTCTTTTGATTTTCCCATGATGTCAAGCAAAGATGCACTGAGTTTGAAGGTAGGCCTTGAAATACATCCACAGGTACACTTCCAATTGACTCAAATTGTAAATTAGCCTATCAGAAGCTTCTAAAGCCATGACATAATTTTCTGGAATTTTCCAAGCTGTTTATTAAAGGCACAGTCAACTTAGTGTATGTAAACTTCTGACCCACTGGAATTGTGATACAGTGAAATAATCTGTCTAAACAACTGTTGGAAAAATTACTTGTGTCATGCACAAAGTAGATGTCCTAACCGACTTGCCAAAACTATAGTTTGTTAACCAAACATTTGTTGAGTTGTTGAAAAACAAGTTTTACTGACTCCAAGCTAAGTGTATGTAAACGTCCGACTTCAACTGTATATCTGGTATAGATACTTTCCTGTCAGTTAATGGAAGAAGCTTCTCACCGAGGTTGTTGACAGAAGTTTATACTCAAATAATGTTTTCTGTGTAAAAGTGTCTGTTTGCTAAATTGACATGGAGTTATTTACATGCAATGTTTCTATGTAGAGTTTATTTTTCACATGGGCCATGAATGAGCTATGTCAGTGGTGTAGTGCCTGGAGAAGTGTGTACTCTAATTTAGCAAAAAATAAATCCTAACCGGCTCGTCCGGCGAAGGGAAGGCCAACCCAACCTGTACTCTGCAAGTAGGCTAATAGTAGGCCTACAATTGAAACATACATTAGGCTGTCAGTTAAGTCAGAAATTCAGAGGTTTTTAAAAACAACAAAATTGGGTGTTCTAAGTCCACAACAATGCGTGAACCACATCGGGATGACATGAGGTCTGGGGAAAATGTAAGACATTTTTTTTTTCATGTAGTTTCCCTTTAATTAAACTGTGCTGCAGGCACCTAGCAATGTTGTGTGGTTAGCATTGTTTCTGTAGCGCACATGAGATGGAGTTTGCAAAATAAATGGACACTGGATTGATGCAAATAATCATGGTATCATTCTGCCAGGTTAGGCTACTTTGTAGCTTGTGAACATTTTAATAGAGATGGTTTCTGGGAAAGCCTTTCCATCTACCAGAAGATGGTTAGGTCTATTAGTAGCATCACTATATTTTTCCTGTTTCTTCATTGAATGAAACCTGGACATTTTACTTCATATTATGAGGCATGTCTTTGCTTCAAAGTAACCTATAGCCAAAATACCACCATAGAAACATGGCGGCAATTATTTTATAAAGACTTTCTTGTATACGCTGTCCTGTTCTTTCATTGTCTGGCAGCCAAAGACATTATGCTAGTCATATATCAACCCATAATAGTTGATGCATCTTTAGATCTTCCCTCTTTCTAAATTTATAGCAGATATTTCCATCTCTGTCTATGAAACTGCTTGCAACCGTTTGTATGTGCATGGTGTTTTCCCGCAATTGCATTTTGTAACATTTGCGTGAAGGCCCACTGGCCGTGTGCCTATTGCTGCTCTTACAATGTGAAGAAATATTAGTTTATCAACAGTTTAAGCTAAACATTCTGATCTGTTCCATCAACCTTATTAATTGATACGGCCTATTCCACCACCACACTACTTTGATACGCATCGTGGGGATTAAGAAGTGAGTATATGCAATGCCGTATACTTGTGTATACCCATAACTACACCATTGGGCTATGTTGACTCTCTTTTTAAATTGTGTGTTATTTAATTTCTCCGTCTCTGCACTCCTAGTATCTCAGAGGGCTTTTTGTTAGTTGGTGTGTGTTGGTTTCCTCTCCATACCTAACTGTCTGTCTGTTTGACAAAGTAGCTGTTTGGGTAGGGCTGAAATGCCATTCTGCAGCCCATGACCCAAATTAGAGCCCTCAGGGGTGGCAGGAAGGGCGCGAGGGGTTGAGGCAGGGGGGCTAGAGGGGGGCATAATTACTATTGAGAGGCTCAGTGAACAATACACCACCAACCTACTCCAGCTCAGTAGGACATCTGCCCCCATACATAGCTAGCCCTGGTGGGGGAGGGAGAGTGGGAGGTCAATTTGGGTGAAATTGCTCAAACAAAACAAATCAATATCTTCTCCTTTCACCCTCAAAGCTCTCATGTATATTGGTGTGTGTATTGTTAAAAGAGAGGTAGGGAGGCTGTGGATGACAAGTACAGGCTAGTGGGACAATGCAGACATTAATAATGTGGGAAGTTGTAAGGGATACTAGTGAGAGAGAGAAGTGAAAATCTATGTCAGGCTTGATGAGTGGGAGGGATAGGATAGGAACGCAACTATTTCAGTTCCTATGGTGTGGATTTCTGTGGGTTGGTGAGATCCAATCACTTTTGAGAATAAGCCCAGTATGTCACATAGTCATAGGAAGGGCGAGAGAGTGTGCCAGGGGGCTTGTTGGTGTCCTAAAGGTGTTTGTGTGTCTGTTTGAATAAAAGGAGGTGTTAGTGGACTTTTCCCCACAGCAACTCTCTCTCGCCCTCTCCACTTTCAGCTATACCACCCCCCACCCCCCTGAGCCCTCTCCCACTGTTTTAATAACACAGAATTAACACTATACTAATGTGTCCATACTGTTATTTTCATGTTATACACTATTAAGATACGAGGTGTTCATCTGTTGTTATACACACTATATACAGTGCATTCAGAAAGTATTCAGTCCCCTTGACTTTTTACACATTTTGTTACGTTACAACGTTATTCCAAAAATTGATTAAAGGTTTTCCCTCATCAATCTGCACACAATACCCCATAATGACAAAGTGAAAACAGGTTTGTAGAATAAATAAATGTATTAAAAATAAAAACTGAAATTCAGACCCTTTTTTTATGAGGCTCCAAATTGAGCTTGGGTGCATCCTGTTTCCATTGATCATCCTTGAGATGTTTTTACAACTTGATGTGATTGTACAACTTGATGTAATTGCAATCAATGTAATTGATTTGGACATTATTTGGAAAGGCACACACCTGTCTGTATAAGGTCCCACAGTTGACAGTGCATGTCAGAGCAAAAACCAAGCCATGAGCTCAAAGGAATTATCCTTAGAGCTCAGAGACAGGATTGTGTCGGCACAGATCTGGGGAAGCGTACCAAAAATGTCTGCACCATTTGAAGGTCCCCAAGAAGACTCTGCCCTCCATCATTCTTAAATGGAAGCAGTTTGGAACCACCAAGACTCTTCCTAGAACTGGCTGCCTGGCCAAAATGAGCAATCTGGGGTGAAAGAACTTGGTCAAGAACCAATGGTTACTCTGACAGAGCTCCAGAGTTCCTCTGTGGAGATGGCAAAACCTTCCAGAAGGACTACCATCTCTGCAGCACTCCACCAATCAGGCTGATATGGTAGAGGGGCCAGACAGAAGCCACTCCTCAGTAAAAGGCACATGACAGCCCGCTTGGAATTTGCCAAAAGGCACCTAAAGGACTCTGACCTTGAGAAACAAGGTCTGATGAAACCAAGATTAAACTCTTTGGCCTGAATGCCAAGCGTCTTGTCTGGAGGAAACTTGGCACCATTCTTATGGTGAAGCATGGTGGTGGCAGCATCATGCTGCAGGGATGTTTTTCAGCGGCAAGGACTGGGAGACTAGTCAGGATCGAGGAAAAGATGAACTGAGAAAAGTACAGCGAGATCCTTGATCCTCAAACCCAGGCTGTATCACATCCAGCCGTGATTGGGAGTCCTATATGGCGGCGCACATATACACTCGTCCGGGTTTGGCCGGGGTAGGCCGTCATTGTAAATAAGAATTTGTTCTTAATTAACTGATTTGCCTAGTTAAGCAAAGGTTACACACACACACACACACACGACCATAAAGTTATTTTGTTGGCATTTATTTTGTTGGAATTATGTCCCCATTTACCAGTAAAACCATAATCAAAACCTATTTCTTTCACGTACTTGGGATGCCGCTTGGGTCAATTTGATGTGTCAAATAAGCTTGTTGACCAATCAGGACCTGAATATGACTGCACATCACATAATAATATAACACATTCATACATTTTTTTACGTAGTTATTACACATTGATTACACTATCACTCGTATTTCATGTCACAACGATTCATCGATACCTATGCTATGATGCTGGTAAAGTTGTCTCGGGCACCTATAGTGTTGGTCATTAAAAAAAAAGCTAGCTCATGGATGCAAACAATCTTCCCCAAAAACATAGCAAAACGACATCTGTTTTAGTATCTATATAGTTAGCTAGCTACACTTATTATTTGATTAATGGTGGTTGGACCCATCTATGTGAAGCTAGCCACAATAGTGGACTTTGTTGTTATCCTTCAAAACAAAAGTATGTAATTGACAGTGATGCAAATGAATACAAATAGTAGAATAGTGCCATAATTGAATAGATAAAGCTAAACGAGGTTGGAATGTTATATAAAAATCAACAAAAGACAATTTGTTAATTTGACAAATCTGTTGAAATCACGCTGGAATTATTATACTTTAGAATTACATTGGGGGCATACTTATTTCACTGTACAGCCTTACCTATGGGTTGTGGATCAATGACATGGGGTATCAGACTCCTCAGTGACACCCAGAGAACATTAGCGTTGTAGCGGGACTCTGTGAATTGAGCCACATTTATTGTCATCCCATGTGTATTGAACACTATTCCTGAGGAAAAACAATACTGCGTGGATGTTTTGGAGTCTGATAATTCTGAGGAGGATGTTGGGAAAAAATATATTGGGTATTGAGTAAACTGATACCCAATTTCATTGATCCCCCAATCCTTAGGTAAAGCTGTACACTGCAATATGAATGTCAATACACACAATGGGCTGACTGGGGAGGTGATTTCACACAGTCACAGTCCCGCGACAAGAGCTATAAAGCTAATAATTGCTCTTCACAGCCGTGTTCTGTAGGTGTCACCAAGTAGACTGATACCCCATTTCATTGCTTCACATTCCAACCTTGTTTAACATTATCTATTCTAAATATGGCATGACAACACCAATTGTAACCTTCTGCATCCCTTTCAAAGGAGGTACGTTTATTTTGAGGGTAAACTGCAAATTCCACTATTTTGCCTAATCCTTATTGTGGCTAGCTTCACAACACATAACCCGGTCCAGTAGAGCCTCACTAGCCAGATGAAGCTAGCTGGCTGCTTATAACGTTAGCTTTGGGTAACAGGGTTAAGTAGCTGGCTAGCTATTTATTTTCATGAACTGAAGTTCAATTTCAATAGGCGTACAACAAGTGCCTACCTAGCTAATATTTACGATTCCTAAATCATTGCTAAGAATAATGCAAATGACTGCAGTTTCTACTGGTCATTGTTTTCAGGCTGGTTGTATTGGAGCTAGCTAGGTACCAAACTAAAGCTAGCTACCCCAGAAGTTGCGGTCGATGAAATAATGCTTTATTATCAACATGTTATTGTAAACACATCGTTCGTGGCCGGTTTTTGCTTGTCTGCAGGCTTTTTTGTACAGCTTTGACAGTGATACTGATAGTGGTGGCGCTTGGCTTGCAAGTGCAAATTCAGAACACACAACATTCTTTAATAGAACCGTGTTATTTGACGAGTCAAATTAAAAGCTTATTTAATGCGTCAAAGTGTAATTTGATGTGTAGATTTTTTTTGACACGCAAAGACCGAAACGGCGTCCCATAGTATGGAGTGAAGCAAATAGCAGTGACGCTATTCATGTGTAACTCCGGTAGGCGAAAGCCAACATCGTCCTCGATTGTCAAGGGCAAGGAATTCCAAAGATTTCCACTTTTGAGTTATCTCGCTGAAATGTTCTTACTCTTTCAAATGACTGCTCGACTTGTTGATTGCTCGATCCACACAGCAGACACTGTGTTGCTGTGTTACACGTGTAGCGCAACATTTTCTGTGGCATCAGTATCATCTCTAGTGTTTAGTCATGACAGTGCCTCTTCAGGTTGAAATACTGTCGTGCAGATTATGTTGTTTTTGTTGTTGTTGCAACATGCTCATGCAGAGCCAAAGCATTAAGTGTGGAATGTTTTTTTTTTTTTACCCACTACGACACACACACATGCAATCTCTGAAGTTCACTATTATTCTCTCTTCCACTCTCTTTTTCTTTCTATGTCTAACGTCTGTTCTGTAATGTATGGCCCAGTCATGGCAGGTGTGTGTCGGGTATTCTCTCTCCTACTCTCTCTATTCCTTCTGTTCCTTTTGGATTCATTGGGCTGCAGTGTGAAATCCTGAGTGACACTTTAAGTTGTTAAATGTCGGTGAAGATCAGCCCTGCATCTCTATCAGAGAGAGAGAGAGACTTGGAGGACAATATTTCAGAGCCAGAGAGAGAAGAGTGGATCCACTCCGAGGTGTTTACTAGATCCATACTAGCCTAAATATCCTGATAGGTTGTAGATAAGTCTAATAGTGCAACACCAAGTTAAACTTTCAAGGGAGGACTCCGAACAGTGGGGGGGGGGGGGGAGCAAACGGAAGGGTGGCATTTGTGACTATTTTTTTTTTCCTATTTTTTTCTCTCTTGTGTTCTCTCCCTCTTGAGTTAGTCCTTATCTGATTTAATCACATTTAAAACCGTTACCATAAAGTTGCGGAGGTGGAGAGACTGCTGTAACTCACGGAAACGCCTTTGGCCTATTACAGCTACTCATGTCCCTATGAGTGTCCTCTGCCCCTTCTCCCAGACCCAATGCACACCCCACCTTGGGCACTATTTGTACTTGGATGTTGTTGTTACTTGTTTTTGTTTGTGTTCAACTCTCTTATTGCAGACATGTCAGACACCATCCATAATGATTGACTGTCACCACAGATTTAGTGCAATGAGTAGAGGGCAGTAAACAATTATGTGGCATAGACACTGCTACCAGTTGGCACTGTTGTTCTTCTCTATTGTCCATGCGGCAAACAAGAACACACAAGGTTGATGGAAGGGGAATGTATGGTCAGACCCTGCCCAGTCAGAGGTGCTCCTCTCTGGGGTGAAGAAACCACATTTGGCCCCTTGGTGAGAAAAGGGCTGGAATTTATTCTGACTTGATTAAGAACCCAGTCCCAGATTCTCTCTACTTTCTTTGTTGTCCCTCTATATATAGTAGCTCTATGTATAGACCAACCCCTGACTCCTTGGTATGACAGGACAGCCCATCATGGATTCACCTTGATAAGATCCGGGTGAAATCCCTTTAACCTCTGATGACCAAGCTATGAGAGGAGAGGTCTGTCCATGGCACTCTTACGCCTCCCACAGCACTCCTTTAGCACTTCATATCAATATCAGAGCTGTTTATCTGTCATATAGCTCATATAAAGTTTATGGACTTAAGATTTCAAGTGACAGTTGTGATTGACATGTTGTTTAGCAGTGTAAGAGAACTCTTAGTGTGGGTGAACATCTAGAGATTTGAGAAAGTGAACTAGGCTTGGCCCACTCATGTTCTCTGCATTCTATGTGCCCTTGTCTGTAAGTATATATGCTCTGCTGTGTGTGTATATTTTAATTTTGGAAAGGAAATGCTTGGAGTGGTTCGGAATGACCCTCAGAATCCCTCTGGAATCTCCAGGGCTACTTATAGGGAATGCTGGACTTGGCAAAGCTGTTAGGGGAGGTATTATATGACTTCCTAAACATCATGTCTCTATGGATATCACTGTCATGGAAGACCTGAAGAGGTGACAGTTATATTTATGAGTTGGGGGAAATTAGGTAGGAAGGAGGAAAGTAATGAATTAATGAATGGAGGGAGGGAGTGAGAGATGGAGAGAGGGGAAAAAAAGTCAGATGGAGAAAGGAAGAGGGTGAGAAACGTGAGGAAGAAAAGAAGAGAGGGACACAGGGAGAAAGAAAACAAGAGAGGGGTAGGGGAGGTCAAGAGCTCACAGGCCAGGCCATTGTCTTGAATGGAGCTGAATTAAATTACGTCATGATTTAGACTGAGTCTCTCATCAGTAACACTCAACAAGGGTATTGGGGAAAGGGGGAAGGGCTCCCTCCATTTCTCCCTCCTTTTTATTCTTACCCTCTTTCTTCTCTATTTTGTCTCTATCCATCTTAACTTTTTTCTCTCCTTTCATTGGGCTCAGACAGATTTGATAGATTAGATATGAATGCGGGAGCTGCTTGTGGATGTTTGTTATTTTGGCGGGTGGATCATGGTAGTAGGTAGAGAGGATGAGGTGTGCATGGAGTGTGTGTGGGGGGGTCCTTTGTGTAGTGAGGGGGAGAGAGAAAAGGGAGAGAAAGAGAGGACTGCAGCTGCTCTATACACCCTATACAGACCTGATTCTATCTGTGTCATCTGCTGACTACGAAGGCACATAAGTCTCATACAGCAGCCATAGGACATCTGACTGTCAGTCATCCTTCAGAATCAACTATATTCGCCAAATACATTTGCATATACAGGAATTTGACTCGTGAAATGGTGCTGCCACAACAAACAGAATATACGGACAGATGAACAGAATATACTGACAAGACATAGAGACACAGAATCAACACAATTCACATACAGTATGTACACAACAACACAGCAAAAAAACTATGGACTGCACTATGAACACTCATAACACAGCTATGTTATGAATTGTGCCTGTATATACAGTATGAAGAAATTAGGCATTTTACAGGATGTGCAATAGAGTAAATATACTGTGTATATAGGGTATTTTTTTTTTTTTTTTAACCACGTAGGCCAGTTGAGAACAAGTTCTCATTTACAACTACTACCTGGACAAGATAAAGCAAAGCAGTGCGACAAAAACAACACAGTTACACATGGAATAAACAATAAACAAGCCAATAACACAATAAACAAGTCAATGACACAGTAGAAAAATAAGAAAGTGTGTATATATACAGTGTGTGCAAAAGGCATGAGGAGGTAGGCAAGAAATAGGCCATAGGAGCGAATAATTACAATTTAGTAGGTTAACACTTGAATGAGCAGATGATGATGTGCAAGTAGAGATACTGGTGTGCAAAAGAGCAGAAAAGTAAATGAAAACAATATGGGGATGAGGTAGGTAGATTGGGTGGGCTATTTACAAATGTACAGCTGCAGTGATCGGTTAGCTGCTCAGATAGCTGATGTTTCAAGTTGGTGAGGGAAAAAAAAGTCTCCAGCTTCAGCGATTTTTGCAATTCGTTCCAGTCACTGGCAGCAGAGAACTGGAAGGAAAGGTGGCCAAATGAGGTGTTGGCTTTGGGTATGATCAGTGAGATATACCTGCTGGAACGTGTGCCACTGTTATCGTGACCAGTGAACTGAGGTAAGGCGGAGCTTTACCTAGCATAGACTTATAGATGACCTGGAGCCAGTGGGTCTGGCGACGAACATGTAGCAAGGGAAAGCCGACTAGAGCATACAGGTCGCAGGGGTGGGTGGTATAAGGTGATTTGGTAACAAAACGGATGGCACTGTGATAGACTGCATCCAGTTTGCTGAGTAGAGTATTGGAAGCTATTTTGTAGATGACATCGCCGAAGTCGGATCGGTAGGATAGTCAGTTTTACTAGGGTAAGTTTGGCGGCGTGAGTGAAAGAGGCTTTGTTGCGAAATAGAAAGCCGATTCTAGATTTGATTTTGGATTGGAGATGTTTAATGTGAGTCTGGAAGGAGAGTTTACAGTCCAACCAGACACCTAGGTATTTATAGTTGTCCACATATTCTACACCTAGATATTTATAGTTGTCCACATATTCTAGGTCGGAACCGTCCAGGGTGGTGATGCTAGTCGGGCGGGCAGGTGCGGGCAACGAACGGTTGAAAAGCATGCATTTGGTTTTACTAGCGTTTAAGAGCAGTTGGAGGCCACGGAAGGAGTGTTGTATGGCATTAAAGCTCATTTGGAGGTTAGTTAGCACAGTGTCCAAAGAAGGGCCAGAAGTATACAGAATGGCGTCGTCTGCGTATAGGTGGATCAGGTAAACGCCCGCAGCAAGAGCGACATCATTGATATATACAGAGAAAAGAGTCGGCCCGAGAATTGAACCCTGAGGTACCCCCATAGAGACTGCCAGAGGTCCGGACAACATGCCCTCCGATTTGACACACTGAACTCTTTCTGAAAAGAAGTTGGTGAACCAGGCGAGGTAGTCATTAGAAAAACCAAGGCTGTTGAGTCTGCCGATAAGAATACGGTGATTGACAGAGTCGAAAGCATTGCTGTTGGCCGGGTTTGTAGTAACCAGGAGGAAGGCATGGCCAGCCGTTGAGAAATGCTTATTGGAATTTTCGATTATCATGGATTTATTGGAGTTTAATGGCTGTGATAGGAGAGCACTGAGGATGGATCAACAACATTGTAGTTACTCTACAATACTAACCTAATTGACAGAGTGAAAAGAAGGAAGCCTGTACAGAATAAAACTACACTGAGTACCACTCTTCATATTTTCAAGCATGGTGGCGGATGCATCAGGTTATGGGTATGCTTGTCATCGGCAAGGACTATGGGGTTTGTATAGATAAAAATACATTTAATAGAGCTAAGCACAGCTTAAATCCTAGAGGAAAACCTGGTTCAGTATGCTTTCCAACAGACCCTGGGAGACAAATTCACCTTTCAGCAGGACATTAACCTAAAACACAAGGCCAAATATACACTACCGGTCAAAAGTTTTAGAACACCTACTCATTCAAGGGGTTTTCTTTGTTTTACTATTTTCTACATTGTAGAATAATAGTGAAGACATCAAAACTATGAACTAACACATATGGAATCATGAAGTTAAAAAAAGTGTTAAACAGCCACCTTTTGCCTTGATGACAGATTTGCACACTCTTGGCATTCTCTCAACAAGCTTCACCTGGAATGCTTTTCCAATGTCTTGAAGGAGTTCCCACATATGCTGATCATTTTCCTTCACTCTGCAGTCCAACTCATCCCAAACCATCTCCGTTGGGTTGATGTCTGGGGATTGTGTGGAGGCCAGGTCACCTGATGCAGCACTCCATCACTCTCTTTCTTGGTCAAATAGCCCTTACACAGTCTGGAGGTGTATTGGGTCATTGTCCTGTTGAAAAACAAATGATAGTCCCACTAAGCTAAAAAAACAGATGGGATGGCGTATAGCTGCAGAATGCTGTGGTAGCCATGCTGGTTAAGTGTGGCTTAAATTCTAAATAAATCAGACAGTGTGGGGGTGCTTTGCTAGTGACACTATCACACCACCACCTCCATGCTTTATGGTGGGAAATACACATGCGGAGATCATCCGTTCACCCACACTGCATCTCACAAAGACGGAGGTTGGAACCAAAAATCTCCAATTTGGACTCCAGACCAAAGGACAAATTTCCACCGGTCTAATGTCCATTGCTCGTGTTTCTTGGCCCAAGCAAGTCTCTTCTTATTATTGTTGTCCTTTATTTAGTGATTTTTTTGCAGCAATTTGTCAACTAAGGCCTGATTCACACAGTCTCCTCTGAACACTTGATATTGAGATGTCTTTTACTTGAACTCAGTGAAGCATTTAATTGGGCTGCAAATAGGTAACTCTGGTCTTCCATTTCTGTGGCGGTCCTCATGAGAGCCAGTTTCATCATAGCGCTTGATGGTTTTTGCGACTGCACTTGAAGAAACTTTCAGAGTTCCGTATTGACTAACCTTCATGTCTTAAATGATGGACTGTTGTTTCTCTTTACTTATTTGAGCTCTTCATGCCATAACATGGACTTGGTCTTTAACCAAATAGGGCCATCTTCTGTATACCACCCCTAACACAACTGATTGGCTCAAATACATTAAGAAGGAAAGAAATTCCACAAATTAACTATTTTTTTAAACTCTGTTTATTAAGTTTTACACACACACACACAGAGACAAGACAAAGCAATATAAATAATATACTCAACTAGAAAAAAAATACAAATAAAAAAAATAGCTTTAAAGATAACATACTTTAGACAAGTTAAACACACCAGGCAGAAGGCTACAGAGGTTAAAGGGCCATCTATAGTACAGGGACAGAGCAAACACCTCACCATTGTTCCTGTAAACAGTCAAGGGGTAAACATTGAAATAAATATAAAAATTTGGGCAACACATTCATTTTAATGACATTAATCCTTCCGTTAAGAGAAAGGGGTAGCGAATTCCAAAAAGTAAAAGATTGTTTCAAGCTGTCTGCTAGAGCAACAAAGTTTTCCTGAAACAAATTTGAATATTTCCTTGTCACTTTTACTCCCAAGTAGGTGAATTGATCCCGGACAATCCTAAACTGAGAACTTGTAAAAGAGCACTTTAAAGCAGCCTTGTTTACCGGAAAAAGCTCACTCTTGCCTAGATTCAGCTTGTACCCTGAGATTGATCCAAACTTTTTAAGAACAGATAGGGCACGTGGCAATGAGGTATCGGGGTTGGAGATAAACAAAAGGAGGTCGTCAGCATATAGCGAGACTTTCTGCTCCCAGCCCGCCCTGATTATACCTTGAATGGCATCATTAGAGCGTAGTGCAATGGCGAGAGGCTCGATTGCCAAAGCAAACAACAAGGGGGAGAGTGGACAACCCTGTCTGGATCCGCGGTGCAAGGGAAAATAGTCAGAGGACAAATTATTAGTCCGTACCGACGCCATGGGGAAAAAAATAAAGAATCTTTATCCACGCAATGAATTTGGGGCCAAAGCCAAATCTATAAAGGGCAGCTGTTAGGTAATCCCACTCAACGCGGTCAAACGCTTTTTCGGCATCAAGTGAGACCACCACCTCCGGGTCCTCCGACGCTGGGGAGTACAGTATATTCATAAGGCGCCTAATATTGAAAAATAAATGCCTATTTCTCACAAAGCCAGTCTGGTCAGAGTGTATTACTTGGTGCAGCAAGTCTTCCGTACGGATGGCTAAAAGCTTAGCTACAATTTTGTAATCACAGTTTAAAAGCGAGATTGGGCGATAGGATCCACATTCCAGGGGGTCTTTGTTTTTCTTTAGTAGTAATGAAATTGAAGCCTGATAAAGACTAGGCGGTAGCTTTGAAGTATTAAGGCACTCTGCAAATAGTCGAGACAAGAATGGGCAAAGCAGACCAGAAAACGTCCTGTAAAATTCGGTTGGAAAACCTTCTGGACCCGGTGATTTACCACTTTTCATTGCGGACACTGCTGTTGCAATCTCCTCAAGCGTAAATTCTTCTTCTAGGCAGTCATGGGAGTCTGTATCAATTGAAGGCATATTCAAGCCATTAAAGGAGTCAATCAGCAAAGGGTCTTGAGGGGATTCAGAGGTGTATAGCGCAGAGTAAAATTGTTTAAATTGATCTCTTTATCTATAACTGTGGTGGCACCAGACGGGGTCCTTATTTGTGGGATTAAACGTGAGGCCTCAGATTTACGGATCTGATGCGCAAGGAGTTTACTGGCCTTGTCGCCTTGTTCATAGACTTTGTATCGAGCTCGCAAGAGTAACTGTTCAGCTTGCCTGGTAGAAAGCTCATCAAATTCAGATTGGAGTAGTTGGCGGTCTTTATGCAGATCAGAGGAAGGATCCGTAGCATACTTCTCATCCAATGTGGCTATGGACTCGCTCAGGTCCCGAAGTCGCTGGGAGCGAACTCTGTTTTGGTTGGCTGTATAAGAAATAATTTGGCCACGTAGGTATGCTTTGAGAGACTCCCATATGGTAGAGCAGGACATACCTGGTGTTGAATTAGTTTCTAGGAATAAGGTGATTTCAGAAGAAATGAAATTGACAAACTACTTATCTGAGAGTAAATGGGGTTGAGACGCCATTGATAACACACAGGTCGCTGGGGAAACTCTAGTTCAAGCACTAATGGTGAATGGTCAGAGATAACAATACTCTCGTAAGTACACTGCCGAAGGTTAGGCAGAAGTTTTTTGTCCAAAAAGAAGTAATCAATCCGGGAGTATGTTTGATGAACATGAGAATAAAAGGAATAATGTCTATCTGTAGGATGTAGGAAACGCCAGGCCTCAAACATAGCATATTTCTGAAGAAAGGATTGAATAAGTAGGGCACATTTAGATGGGCCTGTATTTGTTTGTGAGGACTTGTCAAGAACTGGGGACATTTTACAGTTGAAATCTCCCCCTAAAATCAACAAATGAGAATCTAAATTGGGAATAGCAGACAGAAAGGAAGAAATTAAACTTGTGTCATCCCAATTGGGAGCATAAACACTAGCCAAAACAAGAGGGGTAGAAAACAGTTCACCGGTTACTATGACGTATCGTCCCTTAGGATCAGCAATAACCTCAGAAGCTACAAAGGGAGTAGCTTTATCAACCAGAATAGCAGCACCTCTTGATTTACTATGAAAGTTTGAGTGGAACACTTGACCCACCCAGTCCTTACGCATCCTAAAATGCTCACCAGTCCTCAAGTGGGTCTAGATTTGCAATATTTGCATTCAAAACCTTTGTGTGTCAACACCCTCTTACGCTTCACCGGGTTATTAACCCCTTTGGTGTTCCATGAAATGTACTTGATCGCATTATTTCGGCCCCTCTGGGCATTCCCGTTATTCAACCCTGTCATTAGAGCATAGAATGGAAAAGCAATGAGCGCCCAAAACCCCCGGAATAACTTGTCTCAGAGTAATAATGTACGGTGGTAAATGTTTGGAAAAAGTACAGAAAAAAAACAACTAAAAAGACAGAATGACATTAGAACTGAACAATTCAACCTGCCCCCCCATCCCAGACAATACCTCGAGGTACAAGCCTAAATAGAACATGTTCTCTTCGCACAGTATGTCTGTGAGAGTGCGGTCTTAAACCTAAACCCACACTCCCGCTCTTTAAAGTCGTGTTTTGTTAGTGGATCAAGCAGCAAAAAGAAAGATTTGTATGTATTTTTTTTCCAAAAAAAAAAGGCGAATCCCTTGTGCAAACGGAATGACAAAAGCACCACTTGTAGATGTATATAATTATATTCCCAGTCTTATAACAGGCATTGAGAGAGAAAATAAATCAAATGTATAAAGGCTCTCAGCCAAAAATCTAATTTGAAGTAAGGAAATCGTAGTAAGACAATCAAAAATAATAGTAATTATAATAGTAGTCTAGTTGACGCTGAGACAGCTTACAACCAATACCAATAAACTACGTGTTGAACGTTTGCTGGGCATAAATGACGCTCAAAATGTTTAAAATTAAAGTGAGACCCCAAAAACCGTGTAGCCTCGGGAGACATTTACTGTTTACTGGGTCAATACAAACAGATGCAGTAAACAAATAACCAAAAATATTTTGAGTCACTGAGACACTGTGTAAACAAACTAAATAGGTGAGCGAGACAGCCTAGAAACACTGGAGTTAAGTAAAACCTTAATACAATTAAATTAAAATGACTGAATGCTTGTAAGGCACGCACACTAGATGATCAAAACATTAGATCACATCAAATAAGCCTGAATAGTTTCGCCAACTATACAAGACTAGCCTGTTATATCTAAACATAATTGTACCACAGGTGGGTTATTTACTAGCAACAGTTGCTGAACTGTGAGCATGTTCAAGACTTCTTGATGTGACGTTGAATGTGAGCCATAGCCTCATCCGGAGATTCAAATGTGTAGTCTTTACCCTCATGAGATATCCATAAATGGGCCGGGAATCGCAGTCCATACTTCACACTTGGATGGTCCCGAAGTACTCGTTTGGCCTGTCCGAAAGCTGCGCGCTGGCTGGAAACAGTGGGGGAGTAGTCCTGGTAGATGGAGAAGCTCTGTCCTTGAAAGCTTAGAGTGGTATTGCGGGCTCGTCGGAGGATCTCCATCTTCTCATGAAAAAAGTGCACTCGAAGAATTATGTCACGAGGCCTCTCCCCATCCCGGGGCTTTGGGCGCAGCGACCAGTGGCCTCGATCAATCAGGGGCTTTTCATCTAAGGCAAGAACATCCTTCAGCAGCCCTGAAACGAAATCCGTGGCGCGATGCATTTCCGCTGACTCTGGGACCGATACAAGTCTCAGATTATTGCGGCGAGAGAATCCCTCTAAACTCACACAGCTCTCCTTCACCTTTTTCAAATCCGCAGCTAGGCGTTTAACTTCAGCCTCCAGGGATGTATTTAAGTCGGAGACATTAGTAGCGGAGGTCTCCAGTGCTGCAATCGTTGTAGTGTGTGACGCAGTTGTTGTTTTGAGTAATGTGATTGCTGGCACAGTCTCGTTTCGCAGGATGGTTAAATATGCTTTTCAAGTATCAGAAACCTCCTGTATTCTGGCCTCAATCGTAGCAACCACCTGTGTTTTCATTTCAACTATCTCAGAGCGTAGTAGTTTGTTGGCCTCGAATGTTCATTTCAGCGCCGCCAGGCCAAGTCGTACCCCCGGATAAAGTGTGCGTCCCCGGGCCCTCAGACTCAGGAGAGGGCGGTGATGAGAGCGGGTCTTGTAGGCCGGGTTTTCTCAAAGTCATGCTTTTGGCCTTATGTTTGGTCGACATGCTGACATTCGGAAGCAAAGTAGTCTTGGTTTTTACGGAAAGGGATCACCAAATTAATATTTGAAAATAAATACGGTTCTGCTGCAAAATTCACATCAACTTTAAGAATACCACGGGAGCAAACGGAAAACACGTCAGTCGCACATGGCATCCCTCCTATCCCCCCCCCCCCCCACAAATTAACTTTTAAGAAAGCATACCTGTTAATTGAAATGCATTCCACGTGACTACCTCATGGAGCTGGTTGAGAGAATGCCAAGAGTGTGCAAAGCTGTCATCAAGGCAAAGGGTGGCTATTTGAAGAATCTCATATAAAATATATTTTGATTTGTTTAACACTTTATTTGGTTACTACATGATTCCATATGTGTTATTTCATAGTTTTGATGTCTTCGCTATTATTATACAACGTATAAAATCTTAAAAATAAAAACCCTTAATTAGTAGATGACCGGTAGTGTACACTGGAGTTGCTTACCAAGACATTGAATGTTCCTGAGTGGCCTAGTTAGTTTTGACTTACATTGGCTTGAGGAACAACCAACTTGACAGATTTTGAACAAGTTTTTAAAGAATAATGCGCAAATATTGTACAATTCAGGTGTGCTCAGCTCTTAGAGACTTGCCCAGAAAGACTCACAGCTGTAATTGCTGCCAAACGGGATTCTAACATGTTTTGACTCAGGGGTGTGAATACTTATGTAAATTAGATATTTCTCTTTCATTTTCAATACATTTGCTAAAAAATGTAGGCCTGGTCTTTGTCCTTATTGAGTTAGCCTAAATGTAGGCCAGACTCCGAGCCACTGGTTCACTGTGTTGCTGTTCTGGCAGGAAAGGAAGAGCTCACAGCACTAATACCCAGTCTAATCCTTAAACACACACACGCACACACACACACACACACACAGACAGACATAGACACACAGACTTAGACATGCACACACAACTGGAGAAACAGTACCAACTCTGAGGCTTTAGGCCCGTAATTAGAGAGAATTTACACAGATCAGGTTGAACATAATCTGGGCTGAAGATAACACCAACTCCCCCCCTCCCCCCCCTGCCCACCTCACTCACACTCTCTACTTGTTCTAGTCGCATTTTACCACTCACACAGAGTTTAGGTGTGCAGTGTGCAAGCGCGCGTGTAACAGGTTAGGTGTGTCCCGAACAGGGGGTCTGGAAGGTGCAGGGGAAGGGCTGGGTAAACAGAAGTAAGGAAGTCTTCGTCTGTTGTTTGGTTTTCACTAGGGGTAGAGACACATGGTTTCTTTGTGTGAATGTTGCTGGCCCATGTCTAATGGCTCTAAGGAGTCCCACTAAAACCATTAGCTCAGTTAGCATTATCTCAGGGGTGATAAACCAAATGCATGTAAGAAACACACACACGAAACACACAGTTCTTCCAATGTCATGGGTGTAAGTACCGTGGAGTGGAGAAGCGTTGAGGTTGCCTCTCACCTCCCTCCACTGAGAAAAGGGGACATAGTCTTCCAGCTGATGGTGAAACTCAAGTCACTGTATTATTTCTGCCTCATGCACCAATTCATGTTTTTTCTCCTATGACCAGAGAGAGTGAAATATTCCTTGATATTATACACAAGCTGCTAATAAATTAACTTTACTATACTCATTCATTGCAGCTGCAGTTCTGGTTGTAGCATGAGTGGAAGTAGGGAGAATGCACATTGCATAAGTCCCACAGTGCATGTCAGAGCAAAAACCAAACCATGAGGTCGACGAAATTGTCCGTAGAGCTCCGAGACAGGACTGTGTCGAGGCACAGATCTGAGGAAGGGTACCAAAACTTGTCTGCCGCATTGAATGTCCCCAAGAACACAGTGGCCTCCATTCTTAAATGGAAGTTTGGAAGACAAGACTCTTCCTGGAACTGGCCGCCCGGCTAAACTGAGCAATCGGGGTAGAAGGGCTTTAGTCAGGGAGGTGACCAAGAACCTGATGGTCACTCTGACAGAGCTCCAGAGTTCCTCTGTGGAGATGGTTGTCTTTGTGGATGGTGCTGCATGTTCTCCCATCTCCATCAGGCCTTTGTGGTAGTGGCTAGACGGAAGCCACTCCTCAATGAAAGGCACATGACAGCCTGCTTGGAGTTTGCCAAAGGGCACCTAAATGACTCTCAGACCATGAGAAACAAGATTCTCTGGTCTGATGTGAGAACAAGATTGAAATCTTTGGCCTGAATGCCAAGCGTCACGTCTGGAGGAAACCTGGCACCATCCCTACGGTGAAGCATGGTGGTGGAAGCATCATGTTGTGGGATGTTTTTCAGTAGCAGGGACTGGGAGACTAGTCAGGATCGAGGGAAAGGTGAACTGAGCAAAGTACAGAGATGAAAACCTGCTCCAGAGTGTTCAGTACCTTAGGACAATGACCCTAAGCACACAACCAAGACAACACAGGAGTGGCTTCGGCACAAGTCTCTGAATGTCCTTGAGTGACCCAGCCAGAGCCCGGACTTGAACCCGATTTTAACATATCTGGATAGACCTGAAAATAGCAGCTCAGCGATCCTCCCAATCCAACCTAACAGAGCTTGAGAGGATCTGCAGAGAGGAATGGGAGAAACTCCACAAATACAGGTGTGCCAAGCTTGTAGCATCAAACCCAAGAAAACTCAAGGCTTTAATCGCTGCCAAAATTGCTTCAACAAAGTACATAGTAAAGGGTCTGAATACTTCTGTAAATGTGATTTCATTTTTTTATTTATTTTTTATACATTTGCAAGAATGTCTAATGTTTTTTGCTTAGTCATTATGGGGTGGTGTGGGTAAATTGATGGGGAAAAAATCTATTTAATCAGTTTTAGAATAAGGATGTAACATAACAAAATGTGGAAAAAGTCAAGGGGTCTGAATACTTTCCTAATGCACTGTATACATTTTAACCATTTTCCATCCCAAAAATGTTGAATAAGATGGAAAGTAGATGGAAAAGGTGTCTTAGAAAACATCTACCAGAAAAGTCTTAAAAGGTCATGGGAATACATCAAAACACAGCTAAGAGAAAAGTCTTAAAAGGTCATGGGAATACATCAAAACACAACTAAGAGAAAAGTCTTAAAAGGTCATGGGAATACATCAAAACACAGCTAAGAGAAAAGTCTTAAAAGGTCATGGGAATACATCAAAACACAACTAAGAGCAACACTTTTATATTATTTAATTATTTGCCTTCTGTAAGTTTAATAAACATTGCCTTGTAATTCCGTTACCAAAAACCCACATAACAATTACAGGTAGACCTGCTAATTAGTTATATATCATTTTTTGTGTTTTTTTTTACTGATATCAAGTTTGATTAAAACTCGTAATTCTGTTACGAAGTCGGAATTACTGAAATTGATTTGGCTACAATGGGAGTTTTCACAGTCGGGACAATCACACTCTCACTCTTCTTTCTCTATGTAATGTCACCTCTCCCAGCTCTTACTGACTCCTACCATGATACCTACCACCCAACCTCTTTCCATTTACTGTAACAAGCATCCTCAACCACTGAGCACCAACCAATACATACATGAACTTTTGAATTAAAAAAAAAAATTGGTCAGTCCGTCCTGGCAAGACCAAATCTGAACCAATCATAGATGTTTGTTTTTGCATGATGTACAGTAGAAAACAATACAGAACAGTAAAGAAAAGTAGAGTACTGTAAAATCACCCCCTTGGCCCTCCATTTGCACCATTTGCACAAGTGTCCCAAAGCTGAGGGAATGAAAATTATCTAGGGTGTAGGGGCTAATTAGCGAATTGGAATCCCATAAGGCACAGCGTTATTGTTGAGTTTCACACAAAATACTGGAGTGGCGTGCCTAATTATATGATACAAGCATTAATTTGTCTGATGGTGAGACTTGACACATGTAAAATATGAAATACCTCCCAAATTAAATGTTTAACTGTAACTGAGGTATATATTTTGTAAAACGACAGGGGATTTGTTTGTTTGAATTTTATGTTCGTCAGCAACACGTGATGACAGAGGGCCCTCAAGGGCGAGTTGGTAGGGGCGAGGCGGTGGTTTGGGATTCATACCCCTTTCACTTACTCACTCTCTCTCTGGTCTCTCTGGTCTCTCTCTCTGGTCTCTGTCTCTCTCTGGTCTCACTCTCTGGTGTCTCTCTGGTCTCTCTCTCTGTCTCTCTCTGGTCTCTCTCTCTGGTCTCTCTCTCTCTCTCTCTCTCTCTCTCTCTCTCTGGGCTCTCTCTCTATGTGGGCTCTCTGTCTCTCTATGTGGGCTCTCTGTCTCTCTCTCTGGTCTCTCTCTCTCTGTCTCTCTCTGGTCTCTCTCTCTCTGGTCTCTCTCTCTCTGTCTCTCTCTCTCTGGTCTCTCTCTCTCTCTGGGCTCTCTCTCTCTGGGCTCTCTCTCTGGGCTCTGGCTCTCTGGGCTCTCTCTCTCTGTGGGCTCTCTCTCTCTCTCTCTCGTGTCTCTCTCTCTTGTGTCTCTCTCTCTCTCTTGTGTCTCTCTCTCCCTCTCTCTGGTGTCTCTCTCTCCCTCTCTCTGGTGTCTCTCTCTCTGGCTCTCTCTCTCTGTGGGCTCTCTCTGTCTCTCTCTCTCTGTCTCTCTCTCTCTCTGTCTCTCTCTCTCTGTCTCTCTCTCTCTGTCTCTCTCTCTGGTCTGTCTCTCTCTCTCTCTCTGGTCTGTCTCTCTCTCTCTCTGGTCTGTCTCTCTCTCTCTCTGGTCTGTCTCTCTCTCTGGTCTCTCTCTCTTTCTCTCTGGTCTCTCTCTGGTGTCTCTCTCTCTCTCTCTGGTCTCTCTCTGGTCTCTCTGTCTCTCTCTTTCTGGTGTCTCTCTGTCTCTCTCTCTCTCTCTCTCTCTCTCTCTCTGGTCTCTCTCTCTCTCTCTTGTGTCTCTCTGTCTCTCTCTCTCTCTCTCTCTCTCTCTCTCTCTCTGGTCTCTCTCTCTCTCTCTCGTGTCTCTCTCTCTCTTGTGTCTCTCTCTCTCTCTTGTGTCTCTCTGGTGTCTCTCTGTCTCTCTCTCTCTCTCTCTGGTGTCTCTCTGTCTCTCTCTCTCTCTCTCTCTGGTCTCTCTCTCTCTCTCTTGTGTCTCTCTCTCTCTGGTGTCTCTCTCTCTCTCTCTGGTGTCTCTCTCTCTCTCTCTGGTGTCTCTCTCTCTCTCTCTGGTGTCTCTCTCTCTCTCTCTCTCTCTGGTGTCTCTCTCTCTTGTGTCTCTCTCTCTCTCTGGTGTCTCTCTCTCTCTCTCTCTGGTGTCTCTCTCTCTCTCTCTCTGGGCTCTCTCTCTCTGGTCTCTCTCTGGGCTCTCTCTCTGGTCTCTTTCTGGGCTCTCTCTCTCTCTCTGGTCTCTCTCTCTCTCTCTCTCTGGTCTCTCTCTCTGTCTCGTATCCCTCTCTCTCTGGTCTCTCTCTCTCTGGTCTCTCTCTCTCTGGTCTCTCTCTCTCTCTGGTCTCTCTCTCTCTCTGGTCTCTCTCTCTCTCTGGTCTCTCTGTCTCTGTCTCTGGTCTCTCTGTCTCTCTCTCTCTCTGGTCTCTCTCTCTCTCTGGTCTCTCTCTCTCTCTGGTCTCTCTCTCTCTGGTCTCTCTCTCTCTCTCTCTCTCTCTCTCTCTCTCTCTCTCTTAGAGTGCTTCTTTTTGTGTGTTTTTAAAGCCTTCTGGCCATGGTGTGAGTTGAGGACATGGTTGTGGTCAGTTTCAGTTAGACTGGACACCACACTCTCACGACTGTCTCTCTCTCTGTCTCTCTCTCTCTCTGGTCTCTCTCTCTCTCTCTCACTCTCTCTGGTGTCTCTCTCTCTCTCACTCTCTGGTGTCTCTCTCTCTCTGGTGTCTCTCGCTCTCTCTCTCTGGTGTCTCTCTCTCTCTCTCTCTCTGGTGTCTCTCTCTCTCTGGTCTCTCCCTCTCTCTCTCTCTCTCTCTCTCTGGTGTCTCTCTCTCTGGTGTCTCTCTCTCTCTCTGGTCTCTCTGTCTCTCTCTCTGGTCTCTCTCTCTGTCTCGTATCCCTCTCTCTCTGGTCTCTCTCTCTCTGGTCTCTCTCTCTCTGGTCTCTCTCTCTCTGGTCTCTCTCTCTCTGGTCTCTCTGGTCTCTCTGTCTCTGGTCTCTCTGGTCTCTCTGGTCTCTCTGTCTCTCTCTCTTTCTGGTCTCTCTCTCTCTCTCTCTGGTCTCTCTCTCTCTCTGGTCTCTCTCTGTCTCTCTCTGGTCTCGCTCTCTCTGGTCTCTATCTGGTCTCTCTCTGGTCTCTCTCTCTCTCTCACTGGTCTCTCTCTCTCTGGTCTCTCTCTCTCTCTCTCTCTCTCTCTCTCTCTCTCTCTCTCTGTAAATGACTTAGTGTGGTCATCATGGCTTGTTAGAGTGCTTCTTTTTGTGTGTTTTTAAAGCCTTCTGGCCATGGTGTGAGTTGAGGACATAGTTGTGGTCAGTTTCAGTTAGACTGGACACCACACTCTCACGACTGTGGTGTGGCCTGTTTTTCAGTTGGAATCCTAAACCATCAAGGGACATGAACAAGGTGTGGGTTTTCTACTTTGGCCTTTCTGCTGAGAGAGATGAGACAGCGAGAGAGAGAGAGACGAGAGAGAGGCTTCCAGTGTCTAGTTAAACTCTGTCCTGGCAAGCATGCCACTTGGAATCCAGATAGGGACACTGTGGGAACATAAAGGGGTTCACTTTTTTGTTGTTTTATTAGGATGGTTGAGTATTAACAATGTTTACTCTGAACTTGATGAGAGGACAAGGATAAAGGTCTCAATTCTCACACGTCCTTTTCTCTCCCTCTCTCGCCTCCTTCTTTCAGACGATTACACGGATGCCCTCCCTCCTCTCCCAGAGATTCCGGATGCCGGCTCGGTCCTGAGCTCAGTGGGCATTCCGGGCCGCTTTCGCCACTCCGACATCCACCACACCCCTCTACGCTACTGCTCCGCCCACAGCATGGACTCCTCCCCAGACAGTGCTGAGCGCCCAATCAGCTACGGCTCCACCTCTTCCTCCGCCTCCTCCAGGGACAGCCACTGCTCACTGGGCAGCCGCTCCACTTTAGGCCCCTCCCCTCACTGTCACCCCGCTCCTGACCGGGACTCCGGGGCGATCCGGTTGGAGCTGGTTCCAGCCAGACAGCTGGGATGTGGGGATGAGGAGGAAAGGAATATTGGAGGAACAGATGCAGGAAAAGGGACTGTTAGACAGGTGTCTGCCCAGACCCCCCAGTCAGACACCAAGGCTGGGGAGAGGAGCTCCCCAGGGCCCAGGGTGCAGTATGTGGACAGGGTGGTTCAGGAGATAATGGACACTGAGAGGACCTACGTACTGGACCTGCAGAGCATCGTACAGGTAAGGAGCATGGTACCACACAACCCCACTGGGGAGACGCATACATAGTACTTATCCTTCTTACAGGAGTCTGTCCAGTACTGTGAGGAACATGGTACCACACAACACCACTGGGGAGACACCAGCTATCACTGCACCTACATACAGCACAGGGGTACATTTTCAGACTGTTAGGTGAGATGCAAACAGTAGGACAGAGCATGCAGTGTTTCCCAACTCCAGTCCTCCAGTACCCCCAACAGTACATGTTGTTGTTGTAGCCCTGGACAAGCACACCTGATTCAACTTGTCAACTAATCATCAAGCCCTCAGTGAGTTGAATCAGGTGAGTTTGCCCAGGACTAAAACAACAATGTTATGTTGGGACTGCTGGAGGACTGGATGGGAACCCTGTTGGGACTGCTGGAGGACCTGAGATGAAACCCTGTTGGGACTGCTGGAGATGAAACCCTGTTGGGACTGCTGGAGATGAAACCCTGTTGGGACTGCCGGAGATGAAACTCTGTTGGGACTGCTGGAGGACCTGAGATGAAACCCTGTTGGGACTGCTGGAGATGAAACCCTGTTGGGACTGCCGGAGATGAAACCCTGTTGGGACTGCCGGAGATGAAACCCTGTTGGGACTGCTGGAGATGAAACCCTGTTGGGACTGCCGGAGATGAAACCCTGTTGGGACTGCTGGAGGACTGGATGGAACACTGCAGTGTAGGAGGACAGATACTAATATATTACTGAACAGCATCATACCAGTCAGGACCTGTGTAAGAAAGAACGGGGGTCAAGATGTGTCCAGAGTGTTCATAGACAACACCCATATACAGGAGAAGTTGATTTGGGTGGAAGAGTTGTCGTCAGAGTTCCCAACCAGCAGGAAACTGGTCCTTTCAGAAAGAGATAGAGGGGGTGGGTGAGTTGTCGGAGAAACGGTTTCCTCACCCCTCCCACCTTGTCACAGGGACCAAGATGGATGTCCCTACCCCCACCATGCCTCCTCGCTCCATTCAGGTTGAGGAGAATAGGAATGGGAGAGCGGTGCTGTAGGAAGAGGGATTTAGAGCTGTAATAACAATGTCTAAAGTAGGTTAGCTAAACACTGAGCAGAGATCGCTTTAAAGACGTATACTCCCCTTAGACCTGGACCCTCCTAACTACTCAACAAGACCCCTTTATCAGATCTATGCGGCCGGACACCCACTCTTCCACTACACTTTTAGACAGGACCATAATTTACCCCTTTCTCCCCCCTTATTGATGTCAATCTCTGTTAAGACTTCCAACATTTACGCTATTCATCATCAGTGGATTACATTCAGAGCAGACTGCCCTGCTATATCTAGTGCTTGTCAGTAGGTCCCATTAAGTGGGTGTAACACATCGCACTCATTCACCATCATATTCACCACCACCAATGTACAGTATAGTGCTACTATCCACCGTGGCCACTCGCCATCAGAGCTGTCACCCTCCACCCATTACCCAGAATCCCTTGCGTGGTGCTTTCCGCAGGGTTAGAGGGGGTGATTGCCCAAACATAAATATTTAACCAGACTCCTGTGGGCTCACCTGCGCTCCATCTGTCAACGACGGACGGTGATGTGGCCTGCACAAGCAGTGTGTTTGTATTGGTATGTGCATATATGTGTGTAGTGGTTTGTGTGTGTGTGTGTGTGTGTGTGTGGCACATAATGCATGTATATGTACAGTGCATCCCATCAAGATACACACAATACCCCATAATGACAAAGTGAAAACATGTTTTTAGAAATGTTTGCAAATATATTACAAATCAAAAACAGATACCTTCTTTGCATAAGTGTTCAGACCCTTTGCTATGAGACTCGATATTGAGCTCAGGTGCATCTTGTTTCCATTGATAATCCTTGATGTTTCTACAATTTGTGGTAAACTCAATTTATTGGACATCATTTGGAAAGGCACACACCTGTCTATATAAGGTCCCACAGTTGACAGTGCATGTCAGAGTAAAAACCAAGCCATGAGGTCGAAGGCCAAGCAATGAGGTCGAATGAATTGTCCATAGAGCTCCGAGACAAGATTGTGTCGGAGCAGCGACACTCCCCATCCAACCTGACCGAGTTTAGAGGATCTGCAGAGAAGAATGGCAGAAACTCTCCAAATATAGGTGTGCCAAGCTTGTAGCGTCATACCCAAGAAGACTTAAGGCTGATGTGCTTCAACAAAGTACTGAGTCAAGGGTCTGAATACTTATGTAAATGTACTATTTCAGTTTTTTTTTTTATACATTTGCAAAAATGTCTAAGTAGTTTTTTTGCTTTGTCATTATGGAGTATTGTGTGTAAATTGATGAGGGGAAAAAACAATTCAATACATTTTAGAATAAGGCAGTAATGTAAATAAAATGTGGAAAAAGTCAAGGGGTCGGAATATGTTCCAGATGCACTGTAACTGTATCTGAGTAGTACAT